>NW_016158597.1:0-42846 GCF_001687245.7 Rhagoletis zephyria
AACAGAAGGTGTCTGCTTCCTACATATCCGGTTATTCTGAAAAGCACCAATAACGAGCACCAATCCCGCAGATCACAACTACCTTATAGCCGACCAACAAAGCGCACCAAAATCCAAAAAAAGAACCGAAATTATGTGCAGACCATTCAAGTAGAAATTCCACACAAATCATCTTCAACCAGTTGCAGCGGCAACTAACTCCCAACAAATACATACATATACAGCTTCCACTTCGGTCGTGGAATAAACTGAGGAATTCAACTGACAACAGTTAAGGTAAATATAGAGAAAAAAACCAACATCGAGAAATAAAAGCAAACACCAGAAACATAAAATTGGTTTAGTAAGGTTTGGCAAGTTTTCGCAGTCCACACACACAGCCACTTGGAGTAATCATCGGCAGAACAAGCAGCAACATAAAAAGGAGACACTCAAATGCACAACTTTGTAAGAGCAATCAGCATTCAAACCAGTCAGTCAGCTTTGCTTTCATGCAGCAGCATTTGCAAGAAGGCGAATATCCAAAAGTACGACTATTTACATATATCCCTCCGTGCTCATCCAAGCGAGTTAATGGGAATGGGCGAAGCTACCGGTTGACGAACGCCACACACGAATGAGTTGGCTAAAACTACAGTAAATAAATATATATACATATATGTAATTGCATATGCACATTAGGTTGGGTCTCGAAATAATGCTCTAATGCTAATAAACTCTTGACCTACAGCAACACCTTTGAGCGGTAAGCTCAGTTATCTCGATGTTTACACCAATGGCAATGTTTGAATGTAATGGAAGGCCGACTAAACGCAGGTATCAGCTGTCACGTATGCCCTAAGGATTGCAGGGACATTAGCCTAACCTTGAGTTTCTTAGATATAAATACATACATATCTGGATCTAAATATTAACTCGAAACAAGTCAGTTTAGGTAGACTATCAACGATATATGGTGCACCTTCAAACCGAATAAGCTAGATGCTAAATGACAGAAGAGTCTAAACGCAGGGGGGTGGGTGTGAGACCACCAAACCGATCAGCAGGGGCCCCCCCACAGGGCGTGGAAAATGGAAAGGGAGTCTATTTCACTCTACGTGGATGACACGCACATTGTAATAAATAGGAAGAGCTCTGGTATAATGTATGAAATTTGAGGTTATAAAGTTTTATAAGCTGCCGGAATATTGAAGAGTTACCCAGACACAGGTTTTAACCATAAAAAGGTCGGCAGGGGTTTGGGTGCTAACCGGGCAGATGGAATGTGAATATATGTATATTTATTGACAGTCAGGTTGCCATCGAGGTACAATATTTCCTCAAAAAGTGTGTTGCAGAATAGCATGTACTGAATTCCAAAGCACATTGGCAATAAAGGAGGCTGACAGATTAGCCAAAGCAGGAGCTCTTTCGGCGAAAGCACTAATAGAAAATGTGCCGATGGAAAAACAGGCAATTAAGTGGAGAGTGGAGCTTACGACAACAGGCCCCTAAATTGTTGTTCATCCCTCAAGACAGAAGATGCTAGACTCCTTGTTGGTGTTTTAACAGGAAGGATACTTTTAGTTGGCCTCATGTGTCTTTAATTCATGATAGGAAGTGCGGGGATGCGGAACGAATGGAGATACTATGAAACACACTTTCTGTGAAAGTCCTTAGTAGAATGCAGCTCTGCCTTCTGGGAGCAGTGCTAAGTTCTTCACACTTGTCCTTGTCCTGGGGATTAGCAAATATATAACACCATAATGTTGCTAGTAACACAGTGGACCCTAGTGGCAGCGCCCTGGAGGCAACAGCCAGCATAACCTGTTACAATCTAATTTAAATACATACTGCATAAATGCATTTGTATTTACAAAAACAAACCGAAATTTCTCAAACTATTCCTTATTTACTGATTGACACCTTATTTAAGTAATACATATGTACATATGTATGTATAGCATTTTCAGTTTAAATGAAACTTTTCTCAAATTCAATGAAACCATTTCCAAAAAAAGCGAAACCTTTTTCAAATTAAATAAAACTTCCTTTTAAGAATGTTTCATTTTATTTGAAAAAAATTTAATTTAACTTGATTTGGTTTCATTTAAACTGAAAATGCTATATGTATATATGTATGTACATACATTTTATTTGGTACTGGCTTTCGCTACGATTGAATCTTATCAGTGTGCAATTTTTATTAACATACGTTCATATACATACATACATACAAATGTACATAAATATAAACACAAGTATGTTTTTCTATAGCTATAATAGGATATGAATAATATACTTATATACATATGTATGTACATATAGATACGTATATATCACAAATGCAGTGTTGCGCAAAAGTCGCTCCAATAAAGTAGCAAANTCATATGTACATATAGATACGTATATATCACAAATGCAGTGTTGCGCAAAAGTCGCTCCAATAAAGTAGCAAAAAACTGCTTATCAACCAACCATTTGTTTGTTTTGATAATTTTTTTCCACATATAAATGTTGCTCATAACATTAATACTGGCAATCAAAATGAATCATAACACCAGCAAAAGGTAAATGCAAGTGTCTTGCACTGCAAACGAGGAAAGAGAACCAACGCTTCGATTGGCTGATATGAAAGTTGCTTATACGCAGTGGCACACAAAACTTACTTACATACTTTTAATATGTGCGTGCTTTATGAGGCAGCTTAACTTAAATGCACTATATGTGTTTTTTTTTTTGCTTAACAACAGCAGACGTCAATAGAAACCCTGTGCAATTATTTGCAAAATCGAAATGCTTACGAATATGTATACTTAAACCCATACATGTATATAAGTAAATACATTGTTTATGTAGATTAGATAAAATCATATACAGATGCGTGCAACTAATTAGCAACGAAATTCAAAACGATACTGCTTGCAAATTATGTTTATTTATTTATTTTTAATAATTTTCATTTAAAATATAATTCAATCTATATCAGAAACCACAATAACAAAAGTGGCAAAGCTTGCACAAATTGCAAAAAAATTAATCAAACTTCAAAAAATTGTCATCAAAATTTTAAAATTTTTAATTTGACTATTTAGAAAATTTTCGGGTATGCAGTTTTGTAGCCCATTCAATTTTAGTATAATAAAGCGCAAGCTTCAAGTCGCTAAACATTACCGTTGATTTTTTAGAATTTTTTTGTGGAGGGTGTTGCGCATTTTCTTCCATATAACACATGATCAAAATTTTTTTTACATGGAAAAAAATCCGCAACACCCTCGACAAAAAAAATTCTAAAAAATCAAGGGTAATTTTTAGCGACTTGAAACTTCCACTTTATAAAAAATTACTAAAATTGAATGGGCTACAAAGCTGCATACCCCAACATTTTCTATATATTCTAATTAAAAATTTTGATGACGATTTTTTTAAGTTTGATTAATTTTTTTCCAATTTGTGCAAGCTTTGCAACTTTTGTTATTGTGGTTTCTGTTATAGATTGAATTAAATTTTAAATCTGTATATACATATGTATAAGCTTATGATAAGACTGCTAACATAAACAATTTGGCAACTCCAGAATGATTTTAGACCTATGGTTTCTTGGGAAAGTTTACTTAGAATTAAACGTAGAATCGTGCCATACGCGCAAAGTTTAAAAAATATCGCATACAAATTAACCCGCCTTACTTTGATGGGTTTTGGCTATATTTCCATGTAGGGATGGCAGAAAAAAATGAAATAATAGATTAGTTACAAATAATAGATTAATGAAACACAAAACTACGATACAATTAAATCGTAAATTGGGCAAAAATAATCGATTAATTTAATCAAATGATTAATACCTACCATTCCCATTTCCATGGTTTATTTTTTGTCTAACATTTTTTTTTAAGTCTGGCTAGTTATACAACAAACACCATATAAATTCTCTTTTCAAACTTTATACAAAAATTATAAAAATTCGACAAATTTTCACAAAATATTTAAACTTTTTATTCCGAATTTTTAGAAACATTTTTAGTATGCAGTTTTGTAGCCCATCTAGTGGAGTAAAATGCAAGTTTCAAGTGGCTAGATAATACTGACTATTTTTGACAATTTTTTTTTTGACGATGCTAGGCATACTCTTCCATATACAAAAATTGTCGAGCACACTTTGTATGGGGAAAAAATGCGTGACACCGTCAGCAAAAAAAATCTCTAAAATCAACAGTATTTTGTAGCCAATTGAAACTTGCACTTTATTATACTAAAATTTAGTAGGATGCAAAACTGCATACCAAAAATTCCGAATAAAAAGTTTGAAAATTTGTCGGATTTTTATAATTTTTGTTCAAAGTTTGAAAAGCAGATTTATATGGTGTTTGTTGTATAACTACCTAGGCTTTTATAAAAGAAATATTAAGCATAAAATAAACTAAAGAAATATAGCCAAAATTCTTAAAAGTACGACGAGCCTATTATTTCTGCCTCCCAGTGTATGTATGTAGTTTGAAAGGGATGCTTTGATTGGCATGAAATTCAATTCACGCATATTTATGTATGTACATATATACATATATACGTACATATGTATATGCATACAAAGATTATATAATATCACAGAAGAATAGCTTACAAGCTTCCCTCAATATTTGCACACATCCTTGTTTGCTCGTATGAAAATACATACATATACATTTTTGTCCTCAATCTTGACTGCCCTTCATTTTGCCTTGAATTTCAATATCTTTTATTCACCCCATTATTAACCTCATTTCCTCCCTGCGTTATCAGTTTCCGAACTCGAATGAACAGCCACCCTGCTCCTCAATGTAAGTTGAAAATTTTAGCTACATTTGCATAAAATTTGATTTTTATGGCATGAAACTTTCAAATTGAGCACGCCATGCAAATACGTGATGGCACGTGGTTTTGTTGAAGTTTTGAAATGTGCTATCTTTTTTAGTTATAAAAAAAATGTAAAATGTCGAGCAGTAGCTGGTAAATGGCTGTCATGTGTTGGAATAAGGCACGACAAATTTGTCAATTCCTCTTTCGTTTTGAAGCGTTGAGTTCTGGTATTATACTCATACATATGTATGTATGTATGTGGATGTAAAGGTATTTTGCAACTGTTTATAACTGCATATACATATGTACTTATACATAAGAATATGTATTTATTTACATTTCGGTTCGTTCCTAGAGACCAGCTAATCCAAAATAATACAGTTTTAATTTAAGTGTGCAGAAATGGCCGGCAGCCCTTATTTTATGTCAAGTTAAAAAATTAATTGAATTCTTTCAAGAAATATTTTTAGAAAAAATTGTGACAAAAAATATAATTTAAGTAAAGCAGCATTTTCTGCGAACTGCGTCAAACGCCGCTCAATTTGGGGTTTCGAGAAATTACGGAGAACATGGAACTTATTTTAAGTACAAACTACACCAAAAATTTGATCATTTCTTTCGGACAAACGGTGATTCAGATGCAGTTACAAGAAGTGGTGCCACAGCTGATTAACTTCTTTGCATATTGCTCTTTATATACATACACATGTATGTACATATATATGTGCTTATATGTATGACGAATTATATATTTTCCTAAGAGTGAACCCATCTTATTGCTACAACAGATTTAATTTGCCTCGCGTATTTAAATAATATGCATGGCAATCTGTTCAATAAGAATGTGAATAAATAAGGAAAAAATCATAATTAAGTTTTAAAATTCGGCTACGTACATACATATGTACATATGCATTTGTGAAAGTTTTTCTGAATAAATCTTAATCCAGCCGGTTAAATGTTAAGCCGCAGACCAGCTTTAAACAAAAAATGCAGTCCGCGCAAGTGCGTAGATATCGTATATGTACATATGGATATGTACATGGCTATATATGTACATAAATTAGGGCGCATCACTCTGCATACAAAAAAAAAAAAAAATCAGCACTGTTTTTCCATCGGCATTATAAAACCATTCTATTTTTAGACTTTCGCCTAAATATTTCAGATGATAGAGAAATTGAAGGTTAGAAGTTCTGCATAAAAATGTTTGAAAATTGTATCAACGGAATCACAATAATGCCATTTTTTGAGATATTTCCAAATCAGTCTAGCTCACGTAAATCTTAATATTTTCACTAAACATTTTAGTCGAAGTCTTAAAATGTATGCAATAAGTTTTCGTTGGAAAGCCCGCAAATTTTTTGATGACGCACCCTAATCTACATAAATTTGAATGTCATATTATGCAGATATATGTGCTCAGTCATTAGCAATACCACATGCTTATGATTGTCGAGGATCTAGCAAACATAACTGATTACCTGACTCGACGACGAACAAACGGAAAATTACTAATTAGGCCAATTACTTGCAACAGGTCAACATGCATATATTAATGGCAGGTCAACAGGAGCCGCTCTACCTCAAATTGCAACTACCATAGTAGAATCAAACTTGTATAAGCCGGAAAAAACAGACGACGACCCCAATTCAGAATCGCTCAATGGAGTGACCCTCACATTATTCTTGCGGCTAATATACGACCAACATTAACCTACACTTCGGTGCGTTAGAAACGTCATCAGCGGATGATAAGAAATGGTAGATCGGAAAATTAAGCAGCATGCAACCACATACATACGAGTAAGAAGCATAGATGCCCATGGAACTCCACATTGACAAAACTGGATTTTAGAGGTCGCAGCAGGCTTAATTGGTATTATGGACAACCTTGTAGTTAAACTGAAACAATCAGCGTTGAATAAAACTTTCAGGAAAAGTTTTCATCCAGGCAGACTTTGAATAGAGGGAGGGTAGTCGAAGAGATTCCAATTCGGTGTGGATAAATCTCTTTCTTTTCGGCTACCTATCTTTGCTAACATCTTCCAAGAGAAAAAACTGCCAAGAATTACAAAAATGATTAACTCCCAGAAATAGCCAAGCCGCACTTAAATGTAATACGGCATCACCAATAAAAAAAAATATTAATGCTGTCAGATATTTCAAAATTACGAAGGATTCAATATAGTATACACATGTATGTACATATTTCACTCATCTGGTTAGAGAGCTGACGAAGGCGAGACAATAAACTCCCTATACCGAGTAATCAAGAGGGAACGAATTACGATTAAACGACCTATGAGCCTTCAAAACTGGAAGGAATATTTGGCTACAAAACACTGATCCTTTAGTGAGCATACAGCTAAAAGGCACCTTCCGTACAACCCCGGATGCCTAGCTGTAAACACGAAGAAAGCAGAGAAACAGTCTTAAAGCATAAACAGACTGCAGCGTTGATTCGGATCAACTCGGGAATTAACTGCAGTTGATCCGGATTAAGTCGGAGTTAATCCGGATAAACGCTTAAAGCATAAACAGACTGCAGCGTTGATTCGGATCAACTCGGGAATTAACTGCAGTTGATCCGGATTAAGTCGGAGTTAATCCGGATCAACGCTTAAAGCATAAACAGGATACAGCGTTGATCCGGATCAACTCGGGAATTAACTGCAGTTGATCCGGATTAAGTCGGAGTTAATCCGGATCAACGCTGCCGTCTGTTTAAGCTTTTACATAATCTTTGCGAGTCTCCACTCTGCTACGTTCAACTTTTTCAGCATGCAGTTATATTGGGATTTCTAAATGATTCACTACATAGTAAGTGCGTAGACTCATCAACAAGTCCAAGTTATTTGGAAGATACCAACGAATCGTGACTGCAGATAATAGCAAAAGTTCCCGTTAAAGTCCATCAAAATATGGCACTTGCGATCTGCACCAATACAAGCAAATAATGTCACATACTTATTTGATTAACACTCTGGGCCCCTCTTTAGAAGCGGCAAGATCAAAAAGTAATAAGTGTTAAATTACCATAGAGNTGAATCGTGACTGCAGATAATATCAAAAGTTCCCGTTAAAGCCCATCAAAATATGGCACTTGCGATCTGCACCAATACAAGTAAATAATGCCACATACTTATTTGATTAACACTCTGGGCCCCTCTTTAGAAGCGGCAAGATCAAAAAGTAATAAGTGTTAAATTACCATAGAGTTTAAGTGCATCTTTTTCAATTGTCTTCAATTAATCAGCTGTCACGAAGAAGAAGCCTCGACGACATAGTTCCCAACAGTCGCTGAGCGATGGCAATTTTTCGCAATTTCTGCTTCGATTGGCCGAAAAAACACACAATGAAAACATTAACAAGCAAAAAATTTTGCATTCGGACATACATATACATGCATATGTACATATGTATATGTTTATGCACGTACTCATATAATGGCTGGGAAAAACGTGTCCCAACTATTTTGGGCACCAAATCAAATTTGAATGCAATTTTCTTGTAAAAAAAAGCACAAACAAGATGACATATAAATTATGTTTTGCTTTTGTGTACATATGNGTTGTGCATACGGACATGCATATACATGCATATGTACATATGTATGTGTTTATGCACGTATGTACTCATAAAATGGCTGGGAAAAACGTGTCCCAACTATTTTGGGCACCAAATCAAATTTGAATGCAATTTTCTTGTAAAAAACAGCACAAACAAGATGACATATAAATTATGTTTTGCTTTTGTGTACATATGTATGTATTTTAGCACAAGTTGAAAGTCACACCAACTTGTGGCATCTTGCATTCCATCAACTTGTTGCTCAATTGCTATCTCAATTAAAACCACACAGAGGCAGGCAGTCAGTGGTTTCGCCGTTCCCCTGCTCACTTTTTCTTTTCATGCCACTCTCTGTCTACACATCCACTACTAAATATTTATCCACCCATTTGTCTAACCCAAAGATTGGCTCTTCATAACGCACTTTGGATGTATGGGCAGCCAGCCAGCTCGTAGTTTGACCGCCTCAAAAGTTTTTCAAGTGTTTTCACTTTCCCGACTTGTTGAGTTGCCAAAGTTGTTATGACTAAGTGGCGTGCAGCAGTTAGCTGCCCATTCAATGGTTAGTGTTTACTATTTGTGTAGTTTTTCGGAGCTGCATTTTTCCAACAGCTATCAGCAAACAGCATCTGCAACAGCTGCCAGTAAATAATTTTAGTTTCCATTTCAGCAGCATGCCGGTCTGTGGAGAGCCGTAGCGTTTACTTGCTAACCCCATTTAAATATTTCCACATGCAATTTAAGGTGTGTTTTGATTTTGATTTCAATTGCTGTTTGATTTTAGAAAAAAATAAATAGCTATCTTTAATAAATTCGAAGTTGTTATTTAGATTATTATTTACTTTATTCAGGGACCGAGAACAAAAAGTATGATCGAAAGTAAATGTCACTCTCGTAGGTTTGTTCCCAGGAATGTTTAAAAGCCCAAACCGAAATGTGCACAAAACATTCGAGAGAATGTTTCCGCAAAAACGAAAGTGGGAACAAAACCGTCGGAAACGTTCTCAACGAAACTATGTAAGAACAAAACCCTGAGAATGAAGAAAATGGGAACAAAAGCTTCCGGAACATTCTGNTAAAGTTGTTATGACTAAGTGGCGTGCAGTAAGTTAGCTGCCCATTCAATGGTTAGTGTTTACTATTTGTGTAGTTTTTCGGAGCTGCATTTTTCCAACAGCTATCAGCAAATATCATCTGCAACAGCTGCCAGTAAATAATTTTAGTTTCCATTTCAGCAGCATGCCGGTCTGTGGAGAGCCGTAGCGTTTACTTGCTAACCCAATTTAAATATTTCCACATGCAATTTAAGGTGTGTTTTGATTTTGATTTCAATTGCTGTTTGATTTTAGAAAAAATTAAATAACTATCTTCAAAAATTCGAAGTTGTTATTTAGATTATTATTTACTTTATTCAGGGACCGAGAACAAAAGATATGATCGAAAGTAAATGTCACTCTCGTAGGTTTGTTCCCAGGAATGCTTAAAAACCCAAACCGAAATGAGCACAAAACATTCGAGAGAATGTTTCCGCAAAAACGAAAGTGGGAACAAAACCGTCGGAAACGTTCTCAACGGGAACTATGTAAGAAAAAACCCTGAGAATGAAGAAAATGGGAACAAAAGCTTCCGGAACATTCTGACAGGGAGCGAATCGGAAACAATCTGAACTATGTGCGAAGAATAGAAACGAGAACATTTTTCTCATAGCGCGGCGATAGTTTGTAATCAAAAAAGAACTGAACGATAAGTATTCAAATTAAGTCAACGAAAGAGTTAAGACACGAAGTTGTCTTGCACAGAATATGCAAAATTGTTTCATAAATGTACAGTTCACCCAGATTATAAACGATCTGGAAGTTGAAATGATCCAGTTTTCCTCTGCCTTAGAATTAGCAATAAGGATTCTCAATGACACGATTTTTCATACCAACATGCAGACGCCCCTGTCATTCTGAAGGTTAGTTCCCAAAACGTTTGCACTCGTATTGTTCTCTAGCAGAAGGTTCCCCAGACTTTCGTTCTTATTTTATCCTCCTTGAAAACGTTATCGATATCTTTGTTCTCATTGCAAATTTTATCCATAGTTTTGTTCTCATCTTGTTCATTTTGAGAACGTTCCCGAGAGTATTGTTCGCATTTTGTTCTTTACGGAAACGTTGCCTAGCCTTTTCTTCTGATTTTGTTCCCGGTCTTCTCATTTTGTTCTCGACCCTATTAAGTTGGCATTTCAGGGTACTATTTTATATATGTATAAGGAAAATTTTAAAGTTAGGGGGGGCTCGAGCACCCCCCTGCCCCTACCTGGCTACGCCCATGTACTGGGAATTGACTTTAGAGCTATGCGCTAGTGGATTATTTTCCTTAGAATTTTATTCAGCAACCGTTCCATCGTTCCATACAAATTAACCCGCCCCGAAAGAACGCAATTTATTGCATTTTCAATTAACTTCGTTTGAATGGATAGTCAGCTCCCTTAAATCTCGAATAGAAAGCGTACCTCTTTACTTATTTGCGGACTTCGAAAACAGAGCTAATCCCAACTACATAATATATGGCTACCTGACAAGAGTATCCTTGGCGACTGGTCGCATTTATCTTTTCAATTGTTATAGTGGGGAAGCTATTTATATAATTCTCATTTGAATTTGAACGAAAACTGTACTCGTATATTTAGCTCTATTTCGTAATTCATATTTAGCGCATTTTGCCTTANCCGAAAGCAGTTTATATAATTCTCATTTGAATTTGAACGAAAATTATATTCGTATATTTAGCTCTATTTCGTAATTCATATTTAGCGCATTTTGCCTTAGCAATAAGTCTTTCTTCAATTACGTAAACACGTTACTGACGACTATTTCTATTTCCATAGCTATTGCCGCGTACAGCTTAATTGTAAAAAAAAGAGTAAAATATGTATTATTTAAAAAAATAATTCAGCATGGAACACGAACGCGTGCGAATAAGTATGAAATATTCTAAATTTAGAGGCATCCGTCACGTTTGCACGCAAAACAAGTTATAAAATAATTACAAAAGAAGAAACAACGAAACAAAGGAGAAAGAAAGACTATAAACAATAAAAAAAGTGACTTAATCAAATAGCAAATGCTTTAAAATTGTGCTAGCAACTACAACCCGAAATGTAAATGGCTAAAAGCCAAAATAAAAGCAACTAAAAAAAACAAAAACATTAAAATGCCAACAATAAAAGGAGATGAACAGAAAACTCATAAAGGTTTGCACTGCAATTAGCAAAGATTCATGTGATGGGAAAATGTTAGCAAGCGGTCAAACACATACATATGTACATACATATATGTATACTTTTATGTAAATATTTACAGTGACTCACTGGCCTTTATGTACATCGGTCATATTTAAAATGTAAACATAAAAAATGCGATATTAGTCAGTTGGGTCGCTGTCGAACGCAAATAATTTAGGATTTAATTAGCAAAGGGATATAGTATATATGTATATACATACATACATGTACAATGTACCGCAAAAGCCGTCACCAAAAAATAAATTATTAATTCAAATCAACGCATCTTTTCAATAGGCTAGAAACTTGCACTTCATCAGATAATAATTGTTTGGGCTATAAAACTGCAAACCAAGAAATGTTGCAGAGATTCAGATTGAAAAGCTGGAAATTTTGATGAAAATTTGTTGAATTTTCCTAAATTCCCTCATATGGAAGAAAAATCAAATCTAAAAAATCAACGATAATTTTTAGCCCCTCGGGACTTGCACATTATCAGACTAAAATTGGATGGGCTATAAAATTGTGTACTCAAAAAAAATCTTACACTTCTTAGAAAAAAGATAAAAATTTAGATGAAAATTTGTTGAATTTTTTTTTTTAGTTTTCTAAAAGGTTTGTATGAATGTTGTTAGAGAATAAACTGTTTTTTAACAAAAAAAAATCTTAAAAATAAATAAATAAACCTCAGTGGCAATAATTTATGAGCAATGATTTATGTGCTATCTAACGGATAAGATACGCTTACCCAATCTAACCTAAGTTAATTAACCTAGTTTCAATAAGGTTATAAACCTGTATTTATGTTTAAAAAATTAACAATTACAAAATAATAAAAAAATATATATTTTAAAACCTTTTGTGATGGACTTTAAACATCAATTTTCATGGCTCACTGTCCATAAGTAGATAAGTTTGAATTTTGCATCATTAGTAATTTTTTTTTATAAAAATTATTTTCGTACCCGAAATCAAAAAAAAAAACGAAACATTCAAAGCTAATTTGTTATGAATATAATTTCATACCTTATATAAGTATAATTACATATATACTTACGGCTATGCATATCATACACATACACGCGTATACTAAGAGACATGAATGTATGATGTATGTATGTACATATATACATAAATATTTATAAAAAAAAATTAACACGATTCATAAACAACAATCAAGATTCAGCTGCACTTTGACTGTTTGTGAACTGGCTTTTCGCCATTCAAGTGCCGGCGGGCGCATCTCTGCGTTAAGTCTACATATTGCTTAGCTACACTCACTTACATACTCGTACTGGCGCTGACATCATTGCCTTTTTTAGTGTAAATTGTCTAAGAATTATTACTATAGAGCAAGCGTTAATGTTCAATTTGTATTTCTGTTATTTTTTACTGTTTTCACAAGTGCGCTCTTGAATTTTTTTTCTAAATTGTGTTTTGTGTATTTTTTTTTTCACTTTGCGCAGGTGCGGCGAATAAATATAAAATTTTGCGGAAATTGAACACGAACATGAGACAGTAAACAAACTCTGTTGCTATTAACTTGAAAAGTTGTTTAATTGTTTAAGGTCAAAAATGGGATTTGTGAGAAAATCGCGAATTATGAAAACTATAATTTAAAGAAATTACTATGTACATAGATATATATATAAGCTTTTTGCAACTGCTACATATTTTGTCTTTTCTTGTTTATCCATATTTACATATGTACATACAAATGTGCGTACAAATATTTTGTAGGAATTCACACCTTCCTCGTTAATAGGTTATCTGGTTATTGGTTACTATTCCTGAATATATTTCGTGGCTTGGAAGTTGAATAAGAATTTTAACCACATTACAGATAATAAAACTTGAGTACCTACTATGTATATAAATATACATATGTACATTGTTTAGATTTGATTCTTCCCTAATTTTTTTGGCGAAGGTGGCTTTGGTTTGCATTTAGCGCCCAAAGGCAAGCAAAAAAAAAACATCTGTGTCTATGTTGGTGAATTCTGTTAATCTGTTGTAAGCATATTAATTGCAGATGTTGCACATTCATCATCTTTCTGTAGCGGCTGTACATATGCATATATATATATGTACATACATACGTACATACAGATAAACACAGAAGACATGAAAATTTGTTTTGAAGCTTACAATATGTTGTAGTTGTCGACACTTCAGTTACCTAAATTAAATTAATAAGCAAATGGAAGACACTACGCTGACAACGAAATTATTGTTCTCGTGGCCAGAGTCGTTGAGAGCGCACAACAATCTCTACTTAAAGTTTTCACAGTGTTTATAAGTATATGCATATATATGCACTATAATATTATATGTACACACTAGGGTGGTTTAAAATTGCATGTGAAAAAGCAAAATCAGAATTTTTATGCTCTCACTCCCTAGGACTGTTCTATACCGGAAAACATATACCCTTATTTTTTTTATTTTGAAATCAAAAAATAATTAGAGGTCGCCCAAAGCGCCCAGAGTTGTCCATGTATTTTATATGAAGAAAAATAACTTTCAGTAGATATGGAATAGTTAAAAATCAATATTTGCTCTACCAGAAAACTCTGTTTATCTGCAGGAGATTCCCAATAATAATACCCAATTATTTATTTAACCATTTTTTCATTGCAACTATAATTTATAGGTCCGTCAAAAACCCACAAAAACACCGAAAAATGCAATGGGGCGACCAATAAAAAGTCGTCAGTATTAAAAAATGGTTAAAGAAACAATTGGGTATTATTACTGAAAGTCTCCTCAAGAATTCTATAGTATTTCTACGAATTTTTTTTCCCCATATAAAAATACATGGAAAACTTTGAGCGCTTTGAGCGACCTCTAAATATTTTCTGATTTCAATAAAAAAAAATGGGGTAAACTTTTTTTTGATATATGTAGAACAATCCTAGGGGGTGAGAGCATTACAATTCCGACTTTACTGTTTTTGGACCACCCTAGTACACACCCTTGGGGTCAGCTGATTAAGTCAAGTGACATTTTGACTAGTTTTGGCTATTTTTCTCTTGTTTAGTTAATGTTTATATTTTTTATAAACGTCTACCACTTTACCTAGCCAGCGCCACATAAATCCACATTTCAAACTTCGTACAAAAATTATGAAAATTCAACAAACTTTAACATTTCCACCCAAAAATTTTGAGCTTTTTATGTAGAATATTTAGAAAAATTTCGAGTATGTATGCAGTTTTGTAGCCCATTAAATTTTAGTAGGTTAAAGTGCAAATTTCAAGGCGCTAGAATATCGCGTTGACTTTTAATATTTTTTTTTTTTTCGCTGACGGTGATGTGCATTTTCTTCCATATAAAATATGCTCGATCGACAATTTCGTTTTTAAAAAGAGAGAAAATGCTTAGCACCATCAGCAAAAAAAAATTATTAAAAATTATAAAAATTAAATAAGCAAAAGAAAAATAGCCCCAACTAGTCAAAATGTCACTTGACTTGAAAAATAATTTAGAATAATTGTTCAAGCCCGATCAAAACTATAAAAATCTTATTAGGGATATTGCGTGAAGCGGAGGATACTTCGATTCGCTCAAATCGAGCAAAGTACGAAAGCAAGAAAAACAAGATGAAATATTTATGAAAAGGACCATCTGCCAATGAGAAATAACGCCCGAGGACTGCGATCCCAGGTCAGACCAGAATTCCGTGTTAGCAGTGTTGCCAACTTTTGATTTTCCAAAAGCACCAACAACTTGGAAAAAAGCGTTTTACGACACTAAAAACACCAAATTAAATCAAAGGATGCTTTTTTCATAACAGTTTGTATTTAACAAAGGTAAAAAAATTAACAATATTTACAAGTATACATACATAAATCAATACACAAAACTTTTTAGCTCATAAGTATCGAGTAAATATGTACTTGGATTTACTTGTATCGATTCATCCGTAATCTCGAAATTCTAATGCTAGAGCAATTATGCGGCCAGATTTGGTTTCAGCGCCAAGAAACGATGGGTTTTACTTAGATGATAAAAAAATCAAAATTTGTACAAATAATTAGAAAAGAAAAAAGAAATACAACATTTACCTGCGTGCTAGCATTTCGCACGCGAATAAAATTCAATAACATTGGTTTGCAACTTCAGGTTTTTATCAATCATGGTTGTATTTAAGTGCAATTGAATTTGTTTAATCAGTGCTGCCACAGCTTTAAATATTTCAAACTATTTCAGGTTTTAANGTGAATTTGTATAATCAGTGCTGCCACAGCTTTAAATATTTCAAACTATTTCAGGTTTTAAGTATGTCGGGGAAGTTTTAGATCAGAAAAAAAGCAATAAAAAGGCATTAGGCATTAAATATTTTTTTTTGCGTTTTAATTTTCAAAAATTACTAGATCTTGGTCTTAAAGCACCAAGTTGGCGCAAATATGCGTGTTAGTTTCCGTAAATTGTTGTTGCTGAAAGTCGCGCTTTTAAGTCGCCGAAATATATAAAAAAAACGTCTGCGTTTTATTGTTAATTTTTTTATTTCTGTAAAATTCATATAAGTACATTTATTATGCATGTGCATATGATAAAATATTGATCGATTTTGCGGTAGAAAATTACACAAAACGAGGCCCAGACAAAAAATCCAATAAAATCCCTCAAATTTATTACGCCTTAAGTTAAATTATTATTGATTTTTAATCCTTTGTGAATCACAATGTCTAACAGCAGTGCAATCGCATTTTTCACGATTTTAGCACGTACATATTTACTTTCTCAGCCAAGAGAATTGTTGTACAAATTCATATGTTTGTATGTATGTACATATGTATGCATGTATGCACGCATAACCTTGAACTTGAAATTTGAACGTAACTTCTCATTGTATTACAAGTAAGTGCAACCACTGGGGTTATCACCCTGGAAAGCAAAAATNATTTGTGAATCACAATGTCTAACAGTAACACAATCGCATTTTTCACGATTTTAGCACGTACATATTTACTTTCTCAGCCAAGAGAATTGTTGTACAATTTCATATGTTTGTATGTATGTATGTATGCACGCATAACCTTGAACTTGAAATTTGAACGTAACTTCTCATTTTATTACAAGTAAGTGCAACCACTGGGGTTATCACCCTGGAAAGCAAAAATACGTTCAAATGTCCTCCACGGGACGGTTACAGGACTTGCCATATCGCACACCGTCTTCAAAAGAGTCACAACTCAAAATTTGGCATTTTTGAGATTATGCGCTGAAAATGTACACAGAGCTTTTATTTACCTCTCAGCAAAAGCTGGAGCAAATTTTTGTTATAATTTGCTAAAAAGAAGAAACCTAAGGTGGGCGACTTTAATTTTTTTCGCTTTTTCCGACAAACGTATTATTTTGAGTTGTGACTCTTTTGAAGACGGTATGCGATATATTCTTCAATTATGTTACATAGTTAGCATAAACACGACCTCTCGCACAGTTCCACAAAAATAATTCCAATGTCNGGCTAAAAATGTACACAGAGCTTTTATTTACCTCTCAGCAAAAGCTGGAGCAAATTTTTGTTATAATTTGCTAAAAAGAAGAAACCTAAGGTGGGCGACTTTAATTTTTTTCGCTTTTTCCGACAAACGTATTATTTTGAGTTGTGACTCTTTTGAAGACGGTATGCGATATATTCTTCAATTATGTTGTTACATTGTTAGCATAAACACGACCTCTCGCACAGTTCCACAAAAATAATTCCAATGTCAGCTGCCAGGACCAGCTGTATACATTTTCCCATTTTAAACTATTCTTGATCTTCCAGATAAGTATATCTGTAAAGTTAACTGACTCCAAGCATAAACATATATATATATAATTATATACTGATTAGGTCACACTAAATTTAGTTTTGTTAAGTGGTAGAGCCAGGTGTGGGGTGATATTAACTACTTAACTTCCCTCTACACATCTCAGGAATGGTGGACTGCAATCGATATTTGATTCCGCAACACTGACGCAAACTCAGTAGTATTTTAGGTAAGTAAGGATATCGGACAAATGTATGACACTTTACTTGTTGTGATGGAGTTGATGGGTTATTTATGTACATGCTAAAAATAGCAAAAATTAGTAATCGAGTAAAAACTTCTGTTGTTAGTAGTTCTCATAAAAATGAATAATTTATGTATGTTTGTACATACAATAAGTTGTATGTATAACTACTCGTATAAATAGCCATCGAGAACTAATGAACAAGTGGATTAAAATTAAGCTGAATACATATACCTGTGGTTAGCTGATTAAGGGCCGTTTTCTCATCTAAACTTTAGATTACCGGCCACTTTATCGTCTCGATATACGAGTTTTCGTTTTCTCATCAGCGCTTTAATTTCTCGAATCGATAAATTGTTGCTTACCCGTTGCAACCTTCAAAATTTGTACCCAACTTTAAATTTTGGTTTGGTTTTGGTTTATGAATCAGAAATATTAGATATTTGAACCAAGGTTTTGGTTTTTGCTAACAGTTGCTCTTGCTCTATATTTGCTTATGTTGCATTGCCAACCTTTGGAATTTTATGACGAATGTAGTGAAGTTTCACTCTCGGAAATGTAGTGAAGTTTCACTCTACGGAATAACAAATTTATTTTTACAGGTAATGGGCTGTTTTTGCTTATGCGTAAAAGCACATTTAGCGCATTTAGTTCTAAATGCTACTCTAAATGTACATTTATCCATACAAAATTCGTCACCTAAATGCAACTAAATGCAACTCCATTTTTGCATTAAGAATCTAAATGCTAAAAGCAACCCTGTGATCTTCCAAAATTTCCACGATTCGAACATGGTTTAAAGATAAAAAGTGGCAACATTGCTTTTTCGAGTATACAGTTGCTAGCTGCGTTTCAGTGATCGCCGATCGAGATTTCTTTTATTTTGCATTACATATTTGGATAAAGAAAAGTTAAGCAAATTCAACATCAATTTGATGCTGATAGAAATCTGGATCAATTTGTGATCAACTCTGTTTGGTTTGTTTCCTAATTAAGTGAGGAAATTTTAATTGACAGCACCGACAAATGAATATATACACAAACAAATGTTCGGTTATGGTTAAAACAATTCAAGTTTTTGTATTGAATTTTTGGTTTGAAATTTATTTTTTCCTTTTCAGTAGGGTTTTTGCTCATTATCTTCTGCGTGAGAATTGATCGTAATATATACGCATCTAAATAAGAGACTGGAACACGGCTGTTTCTCAAAAGCATACGATTTCGAACTCGCGTAAATGTACATTTGCTAAATGCTATAGCATGAACGCTCTTCGAAAACATATGTTCGAAAGAGCTAAATGTTGCATTTTAAATGCAGCAAAAACGCTGCATAAGGTAACAAAACGAAAACACTTTAAAGTGAGGAACAATTTATCTGCCCAGTTAGTAAAGGCAACTTTACTGCTTACATTAGAAAACGGCCTTTAGTGTTTTTAATTTTTTTATAAAAATCTGGCACATCACATAAGCAGCACCACAAAAATCCACATTTCAAACTTCGTACAAAAACTATAAAAATTAAACAAGAAATGACAATTGAAAAAAAAAATAAAAATGTGTATTGATGTATGTGGTGCTGGTTATGCAATGTGTCATATTTTTATAAAAATTTATAAACATTGAAGAGACAAATGAAAAATAGCTAAAACTGGACAAAATATCACTTAACTTAATCAGCTGACCATAACGGTACATATGTACATATGTATGTATGTATGTATGTGTACTCTTCAATCTTCCACAAATTTGCGATTTGACCACTGCAGCATGTAAACGTACCCACTTACCTACATATGTACATAAATATATTTTATAGCATGCATAGATATGTATGTATGTACATAACGGGTGATTTTTTTGAGGTTAGGATTTTCANGTGTAAACGTACCTACTTACCTATGTACATAAATATATTTCATAGCATGCACAGATATGTATGGTATGTACATACATGCGTATGTCATCCTTGCGCAAACCCATCCTTGTTCTATGCATGTAGTGTATGTATGTATGTGTGGACTGTAATGAAGGCTTGAAAGTACAAAACTTTGGTGGCGGTTTCATGCCGGAAATTTTGTTCTTATTCATTTTATAAGCGTTGCTGTCGCCATTACCGCGCAATATTAGAATCACCAACATAAAATGCGCATTCGAGTCATTAGCTGGGCGGTGGTGGTCATTAGATTACATTTTTCCCAACGCCCAACTAATTTTGCGGTTTATGTGTAACTCATAAATGCGCTGCGTACAAATTTAGAGATTTTATGATGATTGCGTTACCATGGGTTGTTGCGAATTCCCTGTTTCTCTTACGAAACTGGCGAAGAAAGTATTATACTACGTTCCCACGACACGTATGTAATTCGCACTCTCATTCGTAATTGGCGCCACAATTACCCTTAGAATTACGTAATCCGCCCTAGACAATTTTCGGAGCGAATTACCTCATTTGCAAGTAATTCAGTCTCAATTACTTTGCGAATTGCGAACAAATCGTTGTTGTCTTCCCTAATTTTTATAGGAAATTTATTGAAATTATCTATTAAACGGAAAACGAAAGAGTAAAGAAAAATAAAAAGACAAAGTGAACAAAAGTTGAATAGAAGCAAAAAAAGGTATTTTATAATAATTGAAGCAAAAAAAGGAATTGTTAAAAAAATTAGTATGTCGAGGAGGTTGCTTACCATTTCAAGAATTGCTGTAGTAGCTGGAATTATAGATACTTTTTTCTTTATCCTCTTGTATCCTCAGCAAAGAATAATAAGAAATAGCAAACAACAAGAACAAGAAGTGAAGCTGCCAAACGTATTTCGAATACGCCGTAGAAACAGGGTAATTCGCGAATTACTTAGAGAGCGTTTTTATATAAAATGAGGACCTGATAAAATGTTAAAAAGAAATAAGAGTGTTTCTATTTTGAATGGCTTCGCGTCTATGTGCTGAGAAAATAATTTATTTATACACAATTTGGTGAGAAATGTAGCCTCTGAAAATCTTTACGGATGAATATAAATCAAAGCTTGGCTCTGTTGCAGGGAATTCGTTGACCAAGATATCACCAAACTTTTCTGTTTCCTGGGAAAGTACACTACTGGCACAAATGCGTATTAGGAACGATTGGGCTGAAAAACTTTCTAGGCATGGCTCAGGAGATCTGCTAATAAGACCTCAATTCAAAACTAATAATTTATCTAATTCTACTTACATACATACATATGTATGAATGTGTTAAATACATATCGAGCCCTAACCGCCAAAAAGACATAGCGAAATTTTTTTCAAAATTTTCTTTTTGATGCAGAAATGTTCAAGAGCATTAAGATGCATTTCTGCATCAAAAATTAAGTTTTGAAAAAATTTCGCTTACGTCTTTTTGGCGGTTAGTGCTTCATATGATATTCCGGCAAAGCCCTTTGAACAATTTCTTACAAATTAATACAATCATAACAATTACAATTTCTTATAAATTAAATTATAAATATTTTCTAGAATTAATAGAGTACTTACCTAAAATTCAATTGAAGAGTTAAATGACCTGTAAGTAGAAACAATAAATTCTAAATTTTTGTTGCCACGAAATCTTATATTTACTAAATAAATTTAAAAAAAGTACTTAGAAAGAAGTGCACAAATTTTATAAAAAATTATGTAAATAAAAATGCATTTTTAAAACATGGAACGAATACAAAAAAAAGTTATCCCGTTATAATATGAAGTCGATAAGATTGATAGTAGACTCATCGCTTTCTAAATACTGCCAAGGGTAGTAAAATCGTTTGTTTTATATGTAATTCGATGCCTTGTTTTATCTTCGCCTTGAAATTTTATTAAATAGTATTATTTTGTTATAAAAGGTGTATTGCGCATAATGGGTAGCTATAAAAATTTAAACACTTTTATATTTGGTACATAGTCTTAATCAAACAAGTTTGCTTTTTTTTCAACTCAAGCGCAACGCCAGAATATTCTTACTTTGTTTTTGGGGCAGTTTATCATTTAAATATATATATAAATTTTTTTTTCGTTATTTATAGCGGTCATCCACACTGTACATAATTCAACAATCAAAGCCTAGATTTGCGCACCAAAAATAATCTACATGCCTATATTTTATATTCATAATAACCATAAAACATTAACGAATTTAATCTGTTTGCCTGCCTTTGAGGGATGGATGTGTGCGTTTGTGCCACATTCGTCCTAGGATGTATGTAAGCAGGGATACTTATATAAATACATCACACATACATATATTTCACTCTTCATTTATGTAGCCTTTTACGATCTCAGCCCATAATTTATGCGCGTTCACCACCATTCCCTGGAGTTAAGTATCCCCCTTTTCTTCCTATTTAGCGTCCGAAAGATGCTTAAATGCGTTCATACTCCCATATACAAAAAATCTGTGGCCCATAAGCAATAACCGCCTAGAGTCGAAAAACCTGAGTTCGAGAAAAAACGTTCTAAATATTTGGACTGTAATGCTAACCTTATGGAGAAACCAAAAATGTGTTCGTCTATAACCTTTTAAATAGCCTAGCTGGCAAGATGGGGATTTCACATACACATGGAATGGTAGTTGCAGAATACGATGGCATATATGATTCAATTCTTTCTTAAGTCGACTTAGGCGTCTATTAATTATGACCACAGAAATATATCACTTCATAATACATATAACATTCCCAGCAGGAAAATTTCTTACATACGATACATACATACATACCGAAATATATCGTTCTTACGTATTTACCGGGAAAGTACCTAAGAAGGTAACAGTTATCTCATCAACTCTTTATTAAAACTTTTTAACATTTCCACTCCTGATTAGCGTGAACTCGTAAACCTTTAAGGATTAGTTCTTTTGACACCACTCGATTTTAAGGAAGGACCCCAGCCACCGTTTTGTCTTTATTTGGCCAATATTCTTGGTGTTATTAGCTGAGCTTGGTTTTTGCAATAACAGCTAAGAATTTTTCGGGATCTCCTTTAACTTTAAAGCTGTATCTACACTCACATACATATTTATGTGTGTATGAATGAACAGATTTTTTAACTTGAGATGCATGAAAATAGTAGAAGTCTACTTTGAATACCTCAGTTAGTTTGCGCAGCTATAAAACGCTTTTAGCCGCCAGCGGGAAATGGCTTGTGCATCATTTCATCGCGTTTTTGTGTTACTTTTAGGCACTCACTTCGTTTCTGCTAACTACATTTTTATTCTCCTCTGCCGCGCAGATATATTAATTGTGCGGCGTTTTTACGGTTTTAATTAAAACCAACACACACGGTTGTTATGTACTTTTTTTTTTAGGTAGAACCACACAAAATAGGAAGAAATTAAATTGCGGATGAATAGACCAAAACAGCGCAAAAACTTGAATTTCTTTAAATGTGGAAGAGGAAAGATGCAGAGCAGAGAAGTTGCTGTTCGAGCAAGCAAATTTGCAGCGCCGCCGCTCAAGTTGATTTGACGCCAAATGATTCGCCCAAGTTAATGCTGTTTGCATATACTACATTTTTTATACAAATGTATGTAGCAAGTTTTAGAACTCGCCACGATCTCGTTTGTCACACGCACACAACAATCGACGTCTATTGGCGCGCGCCACAGCCCACACACATTCAGCCAGCGGCCAAGTTCACCGCATTGAATTGCATTCACTAGACCAGTGATTCCCAAAGTGGTCCAGGTGGACCACCAGGTCTACGTTGGCGTGAAAAAAATATGAGGGTGTACACGAGTTCTAGGTGGGGATCCACGAAAACTTATCTTCGATAGTAAAGAGCCAAAATGGTTGCTTGATAGCTTCTTTAATTTAATATTAAATTTTTTGAGTGGTTTATAGTGCTCTTGACGCACTGCTGCACTTAGGCCACCTACAGACTAAAAAGAAACGGATGTTGGTATAACACTGTGTGTGTGTGATGCCTCCAAAACTGACTCTGGGTCAGGATCTGGGGCCATTTTCGAAGTTAGTGGGGATAGGCTTAACTTTTCTTTTGTAGAATATGCTTCGGTCTTTCAGGCTGAGATATTTGCAATCCTCAAAGCCATGGACTACTTGGTGTAAAATAGGTGGAGGGGAAGAAGTTTACGTATCTAAGTATTTCCAAACTAGTTCGGCAATGCAATTCTGGGCTAAATTATATTGGTTAACATAACGAGCTCTGGGGGCCAGGCCACTCGGGAGTACCTGGTAGTAAGACCTCTGACCATTTGGTCACAGTTGACTTAGACCAGGCATTCCGCGAACCGCAACCGGTTATCGCACTGCACACTTCGGTCATCGAAGCCACCATCAGAAACTGGGTGAATGCTTCGCTCAGCAATGACTGGGAGGCATCGAGGGGATGCAGGTGGGCAACACTCATGTTGCCTTCAGTCTCAGAAGGTCAATCTAGTTTTTGCATACAAATTGTTGGCCTGCTGACTGGGCACTTCACGTACCACAAACACCTGACTGTCATAGGCGTAAATTCCAACGCCATTTGCCCATCCTGCCTTGAAGAAGATGAGACGGTGGAACACTTTTTGTGTTTCTTGCTTGCTTGGTTGTTTGTCATGATTTTTCTAGATCGGTCCTCTGTCATTTTAGAATTTAAAGATTGGCGTAAAAAGCTTTGCGGTTTTGTGTTTTAAAAATGGAGTGATAAATATTTTTCGCATCCTTTAAAACTCGGAGCTATAAAAATAAAAATGACGCCATCAACTATTTTTCAATTTTACAAATACTACAAATTTATAGTGAGCCGAACATGTGAGGAGTTTACGGGGAAGAGAATGTAAATAACGCTAGCGCTCGGAGTGCTCTTAAAAATATAACTCCTCAGAGCGAGAGAGTACTTTGATGGCTTTACGGGATGTGTTTTTTAAAACTTGCAAGTGTGTCACAAAATCACAATCACATTATTTTAATAAACAGAACACAGGAAAATATTTTATTTTTATTTTTGCCACTCCACATTTTCTGAGGAGCTTCAAGAATATGTTAGACATATAGCAGCAGGGGGTCCACCGCAACCAGTAAAGTTTTTAAAGGGGTCTTCGAGAAAAATAAAACGTTTGGGAACCCTTGCACTAGACACTCGATTCCTTCGACAGGAAACGGCTTATTTATGGCCCAGCTTCAATGTTCTGCGAAATTAAATTCTAAAAGATTATCGCCATAAAACGTCCACACCAACCAGCAGGCGGGCGGCGTTAGATGCTCGTACGGGCATCCGAGCGTGTAGCATTAACTGTAAATGGCGATAATAAATTTGTATGCGTGTAATCGCGTTGAGTTGAGCTGAGTGGTGGTTGGCTGAGCGTGGCCGCTAAATCAAGTTCAAGGCTTCGATTAATTATGCGTACTGGTTGAGTTCAAATTGATCGCCATTTGGATTCAAAATGATCGCCTAATTGAAATGCGAATATTTTTGAATAACTCTTTGAACGCACGTATCCGCTCCGTATGTAGGTGTGTATACATACATATACTTGTGTATCACATTCTCTAAACATATGCAACTGAAATCAGCCCATCTTAAATTTCAATGATTTCGCGAAAAATTCACAATTAACAGACCCACCGCATTCGGCAATCAATTCGTTGATCCTCACAGCCCACAGCCTATTTCGTATGAAAGTATTTAATTTCCAATTGCATTGCAAATCGCAAAAAAAAGGCGCAAACAATTTCGCTGAAAGCGCTCGCATTGCACTAATTTCTCAATGAAGGAAACTCTAAGAATGAATGAATGGGCGCCATTGTATTTCGTCGTTATTATTATTATTATTTTTTTCTTTTTTTGTTGAAGCTCATTTGCATACTTTTTTTCTTAATTAAACTATTAGAAATGATCGTTGAATGGATTGTAATAAACGTGAGGCAGCCGGTCCAGTATATATTGTCTTGTGTGTGGTCTTTGGCATTCACGAGCAATCACAAAAGCGAGTGCCTAATTGAGTGAAATATTGTTTTGCATTTCTTTCAATTTGTTCTGCATGACTGTTTCCTCGATTCTATGCATTACACTGGAACTGAGTAGTGATTCATAAATGACTAGGTAAATGTGTATGCACTATCTAGGCTGGGAATGAGTAGTGGGTGGGCAAAGAGCACTGCGCAATAAGCATTTTATCATTTGTTATTTGCATGCATTTTTAAAAAATTTTCTTAAACTTCAATGCAACCTGTTACTTTTTAAAATTACTTAATATATTTTTAAAATTGTATCTTAGGGGTCATTCCATTGAGACTGAGACTGGTGGGACATTTTACTCTACACTGAGTGAAGAGTACAATGGTTTTTTCAACCAAGTTATTGTTTGGTTTTTTTCATGATAACTTCACCGTTTGTAAGAAATGTTGCTGTTATTTGTCGGCCTCTAACAGGTTCGGGTTCGAATGCCGTCACCGGCAACACGTGCCGCTGTGAAATGCAGAACCAAATCAAACGACGAAAAAAATTGATTCAATTTGAACATTTGAAGATACATTGATAAAGCGGCTGTAGCTGAGTGTGCAGAGATGCTTGCTGGTATTTGGTAACTTTCAGGAGATGCGGGTTCAAATCTCGTCAAAGGCGCAACGTGTTAAAACGATAATAAAAATTGTTTTCTTGTATCTACGCATTATGAAAAGGCATCTGTGAAGTGCAGAACATAGCGTATTCAAACGAAAAAATCGGCAAGCAAAAATTTGTTTAATTTAACAAAAATGTGGTTGTTATTACCAAATCATTGTTGAAAATATCAACCAAGGCATTATTATTATTCGATTCCTTTTCAAGTTTGAATTTGGTAATATTAACCAGTTTTTGGTTGATTTCTTCCTCATCATATATAATGTCATCAATTGTAAATTAAATAACTAATGTAAAAAAATCCTCTAAACCAAGTACCAAACTCTTTCTTTGTTCTACGTAATTTAATTTGAATGAATGTGACTGGTGGGACACTGAAAAGAACTCTATTTTACCTTTGTGAAAGAGATGAATTTTAGCCAAAACACATCATTTTCTGGAAAGATGTTTTTGTGTTTTCAAATAGAGCTATACGCTTTCGTTTTCAATAAAAATTTGGCTGTTATCTTCATAGAGATATTAAGAAACATTTAAAGTTACAACTGGTGGGCAGGTCTTTGTACTGGTGTAAAGTAATTATGTGTGAAGTAAAAGGTTCTATAGACAAAAATTAATTTTTTTTTAAATATTTTTCAACAGATTAAAGAATGTAGTCATTCAAAAAGAGGTTTCTACTGGAATAGAGGTAATTAGAGCATTTTAAAATACATGTCGGTTTTTTCTTTTACATGGAATGACCCTTATGTCACTTCATTTATGTACATAAATATGTATTAAATTTTACTGTAATTTATTTCCTTTGATTTCCTTAGACATTAAGTTATCACCGGCTTCTTTTGCTTTTAACTATTAAGATAATTATCTCTACTTGTTAACTGTCTTACTCATTATTATCCATATGTATCTAGGCATAACCCTCTTTTAGAGTTTATTTTGTGTTTATGGCCAACACCGTTAAGGAATTTCTACAAACAAACCGATTTTTCATATCTTTTGAATGTTTTGCTTGTAAACAAAAGATGTCTGCCGCCGCTTGCCTGCGGTTGTTTTTTGCCGGTCAAATCTAAGCAGCTATTACTTACCACCACTAGCCCATCAGCTACTCACATTTACGGATAAGAATCTTTCCAAGAAGGTGTTACATAACCTTTTAAACGTGACAATGATGGCTCCAACTATTATTGCAGCTGTCTTGACACTTCATTTTCATCTCTGTTTTAATTCTTTTTGTTTTGCTTAATTCCAACTGACCGTGAAACCAAATTAAATTCAAAACCATGAAATACAACTAATTCAATGAATACGAGTCTACTCTGAGCAGCATTTCGATGTTGTTGTTTTTTTGTTTTTTTTTTGTTTTTTTTTTTGTACATACAAAGCGCACACGAAAGAGTGGGAGGTGTAGACGGTAAAGAAGAAAGAACTGAGCTTAACATCAAAATCGGAAACTTGAATCTGTGCACTTCGTATGGGATGGTCTTAACTTCATTACTCTTTCACTCTGTGGACTACTCTAATGCACACGTACAGAAGTGCGCCACGAGCAGAAGCTGGAACGAAACCAGTTTAGCCGAATATGGAGAAGCTCAGCCAGCCAGCTTGCTGCGCGATTGAAACAGCATTCCTGTCCCAATCTGGAATATGCGCCCATTTGTGTGCGCTGATAGATCCACTCAAGTACATATGTATGTATGTATGTATACATTAGACTGCATCGCCAAACAAATATGTGCTTTTTACGCCGGGGTTGCAAAATCTATTATATTTGAAGACATCCACCAAAAAAAAAATTTCGCGAAAATATTAAGATTTACGTGAGCTGTACTCATTTGAAAATATTTACCCCCAAAAATGGAGTTTTTTTGAATAAAAATAGTTTCTTAAAGAACTTTTTGAAAAAAATCCGCTCAGATGGCAAAACATTCCGATTCCGTTGAAAATTTTTTTTAATATTTTTGTGCAAATTTTTTAAGTTTAAACTGTTTTGTCATCGGACGGGATCTTTTCAAAAAATCCTTTAAGAAACTATTTTGATTCTTGAAAAACTCCATTTTTGGAGGTATTTTCAATTCAGTCCAGCTCACGTAAGTCTTAATATTTTTCCCNAACTATTTTGATTCTTGAAAAACTCCATTTTTGGAGGTATTTTCAATTCAGTCCAGCTCACGTAAGTCTTAATATTTTTCCCAAATATTTTGGCGCAAGTCTTAAAATATAATAGATTTTATAATTCCAATGGAAACCCAGTACAGATTTTGTTTGTATGTATGTATTTGTATACTGGATGAACATTAGACAGCCTTAAGATCGGTACGACAAAAAAGCGACCCTTCTATTTTGTCACAATTGGATTCATTTGTGAGGTTAGCCGAGTTGATAATATATATTGCCTTGATAAATATTTGTATCTGAAAGAAAGTGGTACTGCTGCAAATAACTTTTCAATTTGTTGGATTAAAAATCTGCAGATTATTCCAAAAAAAAAAAATGTCACCTAAAGTGATCATGTTAGATGAACACCCCTATTGTTTTGCATTTTTTGCAATATTTAATTTTTTTTTCTTCTATTGGTATTACGTTTTTGTGAGACATCCTAATGAGCTATATACATATGTAGCTACATACATACATGCATATATGAACGTGCTCGCGCACACCATTATCCTCTACACCCGGCAAAAACTTCAATCAGGAAGTGTAAATTTCTGGGACAAAATTTAAGCGTCTTTCATTGCGTCTTCCTTTATGCCTCAGTTCTAAGTGCACTCACTTTGTGTGGAATCAGACGAAGATTGAACACAAAATTGTTTGGTATGAAAATGCGAAAGTTCATCTGCATGTACATATTAATGTGAGGGTGTGCGTGCAAACCCAGCAACATTGATTACCAAAGCAAGTGCGTGCCGATGTGAAAAGAAGTTTTTGCCGGTTTTTGTTGATGAGTAGCTTGCAATAAAAAACGTAGAGTCCGATATAGGGTGTCAAAATTGTTGGACGCATAAGTTACTTTTATAATGGGAATATGTATGTATGCACATATATCGATCGGCAAATTTTACAATGCTGGGCTCGAATCGTCACATACGACTACTCGTCACGTGAAAACACATTTTGCGGATTATGATATATATCATTATGATATATATCTACGGTGACCATAAATATGGATTCAAAATGAAGGACAATTTTTCAAAAATATGCCTACATATATTAACGTAGTATAAAAATATCAAAAGAGTATTTATGATTCTAATTTATTAATACATTCTAAACTTTAAAAATTAATCACGTTTTTTCATCGATATTAATCTTTTTTTACATGAATATTTATAAAAGTATAGTAAAACATATTATAATTACAATAGCTTACACGAAAAGTGAAAATCTTTAAAATATTATTTTATAGGCAAATTTTGAGTCGTTCAAAACGAAAACAATACAATATTTTGTTTGGTTTTTTGGTACTTTTCGCAGTTATTTGTCAAAAATCGACGTCATGAATCGACGTAGACGACGAGTTACAAAGTGCCCTTTTCAAAAATATATAATAGCTAGCTTGCGTAGCATCTACATTTCTAAACCGGTTTTCATTATCTTTGGCTCAAAATTTATTGTAGTGATATATCTTCTTTATCGAATTTTTAAAATAATGAAAAAAAATATTCAAATGAAACTGCGTATTTGATTGAAAATCTAACTTTTTTCGACTTTGACGACAAAATGCAAATGGTAATGATAATTTTCATTGAAGTCGCCACAAGTTATATATTTTGGTAAGAGGGCATGAGATATTGAAGAAAAGCTACGAAAAGTACCAAAAATCACTTTTTTTAAAAAATCCATCCATTGTCCGATAATTTTAAAATTACGAATAAAATGCGGGACAAATGCAGGACACTTGGGAAAAATCAGTACATTTTCAGGTTTTTCAGATTTGAAAAACTACGCAGGACCGACCTTTGAAAAACAGTACGGTCCTGCAAAAAACAGAACGGATGGTCACCGTATATATATCCCATTCAGCTTATACGACTATCGTATCACGTAATTTTCTTTCGTATGGTTTTCGATCGGTGAACGGATGTTACGATTCCAGCCCTGGACTAACTGGTCAGTTGCGAACCGAAAGTGACTACTGCGATTCGGTTTGTCACTTTCAGGCATCTAATATAAATCTATAGAAAAAATATCAAATTGCTACTATTTTTTGCAATAATTTGAATTAGAAATTAAAAAAAAGAAGCTGCACGGCAGATACCTAAATATTCTACCTCAGTCAGCGAATTATGGAACAGTTTTAATAGCTTGCTAGTCGTAAGTTCCGTTAGTAGGTGTAAGGAAACATAACTAAGCTTTTTTTTAAGGCCCAATCATGCAGACTAAGTGCATATAGCTATGCCAAAGGTTTGCTTTCTTTCATTTTATTACTTTAACAAGCTAAACCCAGGAAAGATTCGAAATGCTTGAAGCTTGGTGGTGTTTTTTAGAAATTTCAGAATTTTTGTTAAACTCCTTTTTAAATAAGCAACCCAAAATGAACTTCTGTTGAGCTTCCTATTGCGCTACCATTTCACTAAGACAAGTTGATTTTTCTTTTAACGATGCACCCTATTCAAATCTCCACCACGCGAAGCAAAGCTCGCTTTATATTCTCATAGTCGCTGCAGCTTCTTCTCCATAGAGGCAACTAAATTGCAAATCTGCACTTGAACATGTAGAGCCACGAAAAAGACACAATCTCAGATAAAATGCACTCACAAAGAGTGCATGCATGCAAGATTTTTTTTTTAAATCGTACATACATACATAGCTAAATAATCAGATACTTAACATACATATGTACATACTTATCAATGTGCATATGTCGATAAAATATGAATATTTTGAAAGTAGTAACACGCTGATGAAGTAATTTACACACAGCAAAGTTCAAATAGACTCAATCGTAATAGCGAATTATGAAGCAGACGCCGGGGTCGATTTTGCTGCTGTTTCTGATGCAGGATGAAGGAAATGCAACGTTGTTAAGTAACTACCGAAAAGGAAGGAGAATGAGTACTCCGGCAAACGAATAGAAGAACGCGGATGTGGCGGCATGCATTTCTAATAAAGTGCACTTGGCCCAGAAAGAACAGCAAATGGCATACGAAAACAAATAAACGATGTGCCAGCGCACAAATGAAATCAACGCAGTTGGGTGGAGCGCAGCAGTGAGATTAAATCGAATAAAGTTGCTTTGCTGCATTGAATTCGGTTTTGATGGAGTGGCTTGGTCAAAGAGGCTTCTATCATTTCGTGTTGAGTGCGGAAATGATAAAGCTTGAGCTAAATTGACTTTCGTAACTTAAGGAAGTCTCGTCTAGTCCGTAACAAATGCGAGTTATTGGCCAAACAAAGCTGGTAACTAAAGCAGAAAGTTACTCAAATCTAGTAAAAGAAAAGGGACATTTCTATAAAAGCGACTGTTGCTTACAATACAAAGCGAATTAGAAGAAATTGAGTTGTCATAAAAAACGCTGCATTCACACTGAGAGCTCGTTATGGCAATACTCACATTACACGGTGTAACAAACTCAAGAAAGTTACACGAACTTTTTTAGTAAGCCCAGGTCCCTTTCTCACATCGAAAACACTGATATGCTCGGTAGAATAAAAAATAATTCATACTGAAGTATTCACAGCGCGGAAACCCATTTGTCTCCAATCCAAGTTTAAAAAGGGATTACGGGAACTCGTTTCAAAATACATAATTTTTAGGTAGATATCGTCGGTCATACGAAAAAAAGCTCGAAATCAAAAGTTGACTGCCGAAAAAGACACTGTTTCACAGAAAATCATTTTTCAGGAGACTTTCAGAAAAAACACTCAATCGTTTATTTAAGAATTTATTTATATTAACTATTTTCTATGGGTCCCCCAAAAACCCGAAAAAATGCAATGGGGGAACCCATAAAAAATCGTTAATATTAAACAAATTTTAAATAACCAATTGGGTAATATTTTTTGAAGTCTCCTGAAGAGAAACTGAGTTTGCCGTTTGCCGTTTGAAAAATACTGATATGCAAGGATTCTATATTATTTCTAAGAAAAATAGTTTTTTTCCATATAAAATACACGGGAAACTTTGAGCGCTTTGAGCTACCTCTAAATCTCTTTTGATTGATCTAAAACTTTAAGCTATTCATACATTTCTAGGGGGTTAGACCGTGAATCTAAACACTTTTATTTCTCTCCATAAAACTTGGGGCCACTCTAATGTGCACGTATATTCAATCAAATTGAGCTTCGAAAAACACCTTGAACAATTCAAGGTTCGAAATGTATGTAATTGCAAAAAGAAGTAAAATATAAGACAACAATTAACCAAATATCAAAGTAAAGAGAAGGATGAAAAAGTAATGGGCGTTAAGTTTTTATTTTTATTTTTATTTTTATTTTTATTATCGTGGGTGTCAAAAATAAGGAAAAAGTTCGAACGCGAAACAAATTCCTAGCCAGTTATAAAAACCACAGCCATCAACAAACTATGTACTTCCATTATTCACTTTCCGGTGACGCCAATTCAAATCCCACAATACTTAAAAGTTTTCGACTATTCTTCCACCGTGAAGCAATTTTCATCGTAGTGATTTGGCGATTTTCAACGTCACGGAGCGTGTAGCGAATGCGGCAAGCAATTGAAAAACACAAAAAAAAAATACAAAAAAAACAGGGTAAAGCACACAAAAAGATGAACAGAAACAAAGATAAGTAAGTAAAATTAAAACCTAAGCTCTTGTTGCAATTTTCATTGTTTGCAAAAGTTAGGTGCGCCGCGCTGCAGGTCTTTAAACACGAAAGCAAAGAATTTCACGCGTCCACCGTCCGTCCACCATGCTCTCCGCAACACATTTGACCTTTGTCGGGCTCGGGCGGACAATCGCAAAATGGAATTGACTTAGAGTGAGCAAAGTGCAATTGGCAAGTAAGTATCTACATATATACTGGATTCGAGTCTATACAATATTTAGATACATGGATTGTGTATGGTGTGTGTGTGTGTGTGTGTGTGTGTGTGCACAAGTTTAGCTTCTAGGCCAGGTTTTCCCAAAGTGGGTGCCGCGAGCGTATGCCTGGGCTGCCGCTGGAAATAAGCTTAAAGGAAATAATGAAATCGTCAAAACAATTTCAGTCCTCACATTAAAGCTAAAGGAGCATAAAGTGTGCATTGTGTTTTCTTGTTTTCGTAGACATTTGAAGAGTAGGAATGCCGGGAAATTTTTTTTTAGCACAACAAGGGTGCCGCGGTGAAAAAAGTTTGGGAATCCCTGTCCTAGGCGACCAGCAATCAAGCTGGAACTTTAATTGCAAGTGTCTGCAGGCGAAACTTCCCAACTTTTAGCCGCATCGCCGGGCATAGATTTTACGTCCGAACCCTAACCGGATTGCTGCAAACAGTACTTTGTATGTACAATGAAATATAATAAAAAAAAATCTTGAGTGTGTACTCTGGTTAGTGCTAGGGATGTTGCGAATGTGGCATTTTACACATCCGGGAATGCAAATGGGTATGTCAAGAATTTTTAAGAAATTATTTAGATAAGTAAATTTTACTTTATTTTGCGTAAATGGGAAGGTGAGTAATTTTTTATATAGGCTTGTTCAATCCTACGATTTGAATTAAAATATTTGGGCATTAAATATATTTAATAAAAAATAATGTGGTTCCTTTTTCAGGTTCCAGTCTGTTTTTAAAAGGGCCGTAACTCGAACCTGCATCACTAAATAACTGCTCACTGGATGGAGGCGACAAATATCTGCGTGCAGAACTTGACTCCTTTCGATTGACGCATCACCAGTTGGAAGGACCTTCAGTTATATTCATGCCTTTTTATTGCGGTACAAGAATATTTGCTTTTTGAGAATAGCATCGAATCTTCTAATGCCGGATGTATTCTGCTGACTCTCATCTGTACTTAAAGAATCTAACACCATGGCCAGATCGTTCTTTAAAAACCGATTACTAGCCGAACCAGATGTTTCAGGTTTTTCCAAAGAATGCCTCACTCTCATTCCTCAACCTGTAATGTCATCTGTGTTTTCGGTTTTTTGTTTTTGTAATTGTTTTTCAATCCTTTCTTCTGCGATTGGTTTGTAAAATTTGTGCTTATAGCGGGGGTCTAAACAGGTGGATATTGCAAATAAAAAGTTATTTTGCAGGGATGAAAAATTCGAAAAAATTTTCAAAGTTTCAAACAAATACTGACTACATTTTTTAAAAAAGCTCCGCATTATTATTACGAGTACGAATGTTAAAATGTATGCGGAAACAAGGCGGTAATGAATCCGAATCCACATATTCGCAACAACCCTGCTATTCGCATATGTACCTTCGTTACCGGTTGTTTGCTGCTGTTGTTTGTGAAATTTTTTTGCCATTTGGTTTTTGTTTTTCTGGTTGCCAATTGTCTTCTATTGTCTTCTCAGCAAGTTTTTTCTTTCGTTTTCTATTTCTATTTTTTATTGTATCTGATCATTTTCCCTGTAATTGCTTGTGGGCGTATGGGCTTGGTTACCATTCTGACGCAAGCACTTACTCTATATTTTTGTTTCTTCTATTTTTATGTTTTGTTTGTGTTACCTTTTGAATTCTTTTTTGCCACTTCGATAAATTGCCACTAATTGACGTAAAATTGTTCGAGTTAGTGTAAGTAATTCATCTTCTAACTAAACGTCTCATTTATTGGCAGGTTGTATTTGCACTTTCTACCTTGAACTGTTTTTGATGAAGTTTATTTTTCAATTCGAATATCAATAAATCAAATATGCCCAGTTGGAATTTCTCTATTCAAGGTCAGATAAAGCGTCGAAACTTAGAAGAAAATTGAATGGGAAAACCGTAAATTAGGCCATCGTATCTAACTGTTTTCCATGTAAAAAATGTAAAGCTGGCAACTCTATGCCAGAAACTTCAATATGTATCTTTCCTTTTCTTATTTAACCATATCTGAAAAAAAGTTCGCCGTACATCCCTGAGTCCAAGCCCGTTTTGCACGGCAATTTCGAAAACATTTACTTTCTTTTTTGGACGAACGCAAGGGTCGCCTTTTGGGATTTTTCGTCATATCTTCCGCATTTACAACCAGATCTTGAATTATGATATATTGATATTTTTGTCTCAAGGGGACAATATTTTTTGTTCCAAAGCCCTCAAGTATCCGTTCTAATACATATCTACCAGAATTCAGGTCTTAACAGCCTAACGTACCATCCTAATGTCGGATTATTAAAGCCCACCAAAAGTCATTAAACTTTTGCAAATGAAGTATTCCGATTATTCCAATAGAATTATTAAAAAAAAAAAAACTTATTGCCAAATGTATGTATGTACGTATTAATTTGTACTCATGTAAGTACAGCCAACTTTTTTCTTGTTTGCTTGTAAGGCGATACGGTCTAATATACATATTAAAAGGCTATACCGCTTCTCATACTAAACAAAGGCACTTTAGACAAAAAAAATCTGTCATAGTTTCTATTTAAAAGATTGGAGAAAATTTGGAAGACAATACAGACTCTCTAACAACTCAACCCTACTATCCAAGCCTAGCAAGCCTACACTAACGGTACATCCATGGGAAAGTTTATTCATCCTTTGGTCCCAATAATTGAGAGATCGCTTAAATTCAATGGATCACCTAGTAGCTTCTGCCATGACAGTCCTCTGGATAAACCAACCCCTGGTTGGGCTCTGCCAACAACCTCAGAGCGGCGGAAAATGTGGTTTGGGGGTAAACCCAGCTAAGTGTTATTTAGTAGTTTTTACTAGGCGGTTCAAAGGAATGCTTCTCCTATTTCTAAAATCAAGTGCTTGGAAGTAATTCTCGATACACAAATTGATCTGGGGTAACAACTGATATATCGGGGGGAATCCTAGACCATTTAGGTAACAGCTATATTGAGAACATTTGCAAAGCTGACGAACTGCCAAAGAAAAGTACAACAATGGCAATCTTCAACAATTTGTTACAGATTACACCACTCTAGTAGCCAATGAAAGCTTAAACAACTACCTGGCCATACTATAACTTGAAAAGCACATGTTGCTCTCAAGTTCAATGAGAAACCATTTTTTTTCTTTATAAAGACTCCTGCAGGCCATTACCTAATTGGCTTACAATCCATGAATGTGCGGGTGTTCACACCGGACCATTGTCATAGTTGCAAGAGCATAGAAGAAGGAGAACGTGCAGGTGGAAACAAGGGCACAATTCATAACGTATGCAAAGTGGTTTGTAGCCAAGCGAGCTGTTTAACATCAAAAGGGTTCGGTAACTCCATATTGGATCACAACTGGTTAGGTCTACTCTCCAACCAACGTAACCAAGCTTAGTCATATTATTCTTCTTCTTTATAAAATAGCACTCGGTAAAACTTCATATTATCCCTCAAGAAGCCATTTTTAAAACATGTTCCAGTTAAAGGAAATGTAGCTCGCTTTGAGGCTTTATTTTAAATAGCTCAACTGCGTGGGCAAAATAAAGAATGGACACGAAAAAAACTAGTCGATTGTGTTTACTCATCACTTGCGTAAAACTAACTGTAAATAAAAAATAGGTATACACAATTATAGGGTTTGTTGTCATTATTAATTTTACGTTTCTACTTTTTGTAAGTTCTAAGTATTCTTAAAAATGTGTTCGGTGAAATGTGAGATTGCGGAGGAAATTGTGCGCAAAAAGCAAGAAAATGTGAATTTGTCGCACAATGCGATAGCAAAAACTTTAAATTGTCCAAAAAGTACGGTGACTTATGTGTTGAAAAAGTTTAACGAAACCTTATCAGTGCAACGAAGGCCTGGAAGTGGAAGAAAAAAAGGATTTGTGTCGCAGTCAAAGGCCAAAGAAGTATTGTCATTATTTCGAAAAAACCCTGGCTTTTCACTTCGAGATGCTGCAAAAAAGGTCCATATGTCGAAAGGTTACGTCCAAAAAGTGCGCAAAAGTAAAGGTTTACGATCATATAAAAAGATTGTAGCCCCAAATCGAAATGATAAACAAAGTAAGATTGCTAAAACACGTGCGCGAAAGTTATACAGTCAAGACATCCTTAAATATGGATGTGTGGTTATGGACGATGAAACATACGTCAAAGCGGACTTTAAACAGATTCAGGGCGTAGAGTTTTATTCTGCAACAAAGAGAGGTGGAGTCCCAGGTGCCTTCAAACTAAAAATGTTGGACAAGTTCCCTAAAAAATTTTTGGTGTGGCAAGCCATCTGTCAGTGTGGTATGAAAAGCAGAACATTCATTACCACGGGCACAATAAATCAAAAAATTTATATAAAGGAATGTTTGCAAAAACGTTTGCTGCCATTCATTAAACAACACCAAGGCTCAGTTCTGTTCTGGCCCGATTTAGCTTCGTGCCATTACAGTGGTATGAAAGTAATGGGGTAAATATTGTTGAAAAGGACCACAACCCACCAAACTGTCCACAATTGCGACCCATTGAAAAATATTGGGCAATTGTTAAAAGAAAATTGCTAAAGATGAAAAAAGACGTTAAAAATGAGCAGCAGTTTAAAAGGAGTTGGCAGAGAGCAGCAGATACCGTCACAAAAACTGATATCCATCGCTTAATGAGCGGGATCAAATCTAAATTGCGCCAGTTTGTTTATCTTAAAGAGAATTAAAAATGAGTTTTTCGTTTTATATAGTAAACTTAATAAAGAAGATAATAAAACAAAAATAAGATTTCCTTGCTTGTATAATTTGTTGTTATAATGATTTTCGACTGACCAAAATTTTTCGTGTCCATTCTTTAATAATAAATAATGTCAAAATTTGGTCAAAATGTAAAAAGAACTTAAATGAGAAATTGCCTCAATTAGGTTTAAAAGTAGAATCTTTCGATTTCGTACTTACATACATATTAACTTATACAACACCCAATTCAATAACTGTTCTAACTGAGATCGGTTCAATGTGCGCTAATTTTCCCAAGCATACTTAATCTCTACTCATTGACATGAAAAACAAGTAATAGACATTCATAATTTTATTACAATGTGTATACATATGTATGTAGATACATATTTTCCTTTCAGATTTTCTTTGGTGAACACGTGTCAGCCATTAACTGGCACTCATTTTAACGAATAGCTGCCAGTGTTGAACTGAACGTCAACTAACTTTACGGTTTGGTAGAGGAAAAAATTAATCAGTTAATTACATTTTACTGCAATTAATGTGTTTTTCGATTTGCGGGCATTTATTTACTGTATTTATTTCAGTTTCAGTTTTTTCGCCAATTACTTGTAATTACATTTAACCACAAATTCAGTTGAAAGGTGTACGTACGTACGATGTAACTGACAGCTGTTCGCGAGAACTAAAAATATGAAATTAATATGTAGCTGTGTAAATTAAAATTATTTGCAAAAAAACTGTGAATAGTTGATAAAAAAAAGAATATATGTATGTAAATGTTTTTTTGTTGCTTCTTTTTAATCAATTCTTAAAAAATTTTACATATTTTTAATTAATGCGCGTTTACAATGTCAACTTGCAGTTGAGATTTCGCTTTTTTATAAGTAAATATTATTCTGTCTACATATCAGCTTGGAGTGAAATTTTAGTTGAATTCGAAGTTCAAAAACCTAATATTTAGATACGTCAATATGGACGCGAATCTACACTCCAAGCTGGCAAGTTGTAAAACTCCCTTAAATATAAAAAAAGAATAACAAAAAAATACTTTTTATCTTGCTATTTAATTAATACTGGGTGATTCAGCCCTAAGGAACTCATACGTATTTATTTCACTGAAGAAAAAATGAAGAAAAAGCAAAAACTCAGTCTGATAAGAGCGAGTGCGATGATTTCATTGCTTCAATTTCGCTGCGTATAGCAAAATTTGAGGAAGCATAAATGACCTTAGCGAGTGCATAAATTGTTTATCTTTAACTAAAGTAGCTGAACGACATTGGATTTTCAGTACAATCAGCGTTTGAGCACATACTTTCATACATACTTAGTGTACACACATGCAACGCCCAGTAGGAAAAATCCATGAAGATGGGGTGGTTCGGTGCAGCGCTTCGAAACTTGGAAACAGCTGAACAAATGAAAAAATTGCCACTATCTCGTATCCGCTAAATGAAATATTAGGTATAAGGAGAAACAACTAAACGCCCGTTCCGAAACGAGCTTAGGTGAGCATTCAAACCCCCAGTACTGGGTAGTGCGCTGGGCTTAGGACTCGCCACCTAAAAACAAACTCCAATTAAAAGAACAAAAAAACCTCGCATGAAGCCCCTTCTTTAGATGACGGCCACGGCAAACGATTAAAGGACAGCGTTGCGAGGCATGGAAGTTCCAGACCCTTGACGGGGAAGGTGCCTCTGCCCGGCCTCGAAAAGGCAGTGCCCTATTTCACCGCCATCTAAGAAATTCGATGGACAGAACAAGACCGACGTGTCGCCTAAAGCCATCAAAATGAAAAACATCAGTTCTTGCCCTTTCGTATATCTTATACATGGTATTAAACTAAGTTTGATACGCAGTATCGCACGTCGATATATTTTCAAAATGTGACTTAATCATTGCTCGGATGATTAATAAATAGATTATCGAATTTAACGCTGATTTGCAACTAATTACGGATTAGGTGATGCGAAAAACAACAGGAGTTGCAAAAAACAATAGGAGACGTTTTCACAGTCAATAGTTTACTAACACAAAAATGTGAACCAACCTCCTTTAATTTCACAGTATCTCTTTGGCACCAATTAGTTAATCAACAGTTCAAATTAGCTGTTTTTGTAATAGTTAACTACACAGGTCTACAAAAAAAAATCGATGAAAGGTTCCTTTGACCAACACCACCTCAGATTTTCTCTGTCACGTAAAATCCGTTGCATTTAAAAACTATTTCTATCTTTTAAGCTTAGCAACAGTTGGACGTTCAGCATCGTGGACGAAATTTTACGTTCGCTGGTGTTTGCTTCACCTATAAAGAGGAAAAGAGAGAACCAGCGACGACCAGAGAGAGCCTTACTATGTGCACGTCCATATAAAATTTTTATAAAGCTCTCCTGCGGGATCGGGTTTGGCCGTGACTGTTCTAAAAAAGGTATACACGGTTCTCTAGAAAGTCTACTAGCCTGGATTTTCCTACAGGGAATACATGCATTACGAGTACATTGGAAAGTTACACATTAAGAGCGAATAAAATAAATATTCGCTCTTAAATACATACTGACCAGCGATAAAATACAAACACGTTTTCGCTTAAACTGTTGAACTTGGGTGATATACATACGAATGCTATAATGTATACATATACGTATACAAATGTATGTATATTCCTACTCATAAAAAACATGCGGAGGCGGCCTGTCATACATTAATATGCATTTGCGGTCATTTTCATAATAACAACGCATTGCTAATGTCCTTTTAAATCGAATATCAATATAAAGATTGCGGGCGAACGCATCTGAAGCAGGACCTGAGTAGCCAGTTGGAAGTCAGCAAAGTAATACACTCCCTTCAACCGGTATTTAAAACGCTTCCAAAAGTGCTCGTCACTTACATACCTGTAAACACCCTGCAGTACGGGGGAGTGACTACAGGACTGCTGAATCGGTAGCTACCTAATAAACACCGTCAATTACCGACCGACTACTTGCAGTGTATTTCATCGATTACTTTTACAAGGCAATGTCCTAGGCGGTAGTCACCATCGGCTCTCTCTGCACTACCGGGAGTTACTAAAGTAGTCACTTGCGGGATTTATGGGCGCCCTCTGTCGTAGTTTTTCGCTATCTGCTTACGACTGGTTCGACTCTGCACTACCATGTGCACTACCACGGGTTAATAGAGTAGTTACTTACCTAGGAGTCGGTGCAGTAGCGGTTCAAAAGTAGCGATTGACTCCAGCAGTACTGGAGGGTAGGTATAAAATCTCAGAAGATATATGTATTAGTCGTTCATGACTTCTTAGGCTAATTATCGACAGTTCAAAGTATGTCCACAGATTATATTGGATGGGAATGTTTTACGCCTGATAAATACATAAGCAGTTTTTTGAAAAAGTAATAATGGAGAGAAGTTTATGCCAGAAAAGTTTTCTGCTCCCAAGCTGAGAGTTTTATATGAATAAACTAGACAAGATTTTGAAAAAGTCTAACTTGCGTCGTTTAAATACATATGTATGTATGTACAAATGTTGCGTATGAAGCAATGTGTGCGTTCATATTTGATAAAGGTGTCTGGCCAATTTGATGTTGATTGGTAAGCGAGCAGGGGTATACACGTGCAAAATCTTAAGCGCAAGCCAAAACCTTAAACCAACCGACAGCAAAGTACATAAAATACGTATACCAAGAGTATTCATGCATGGATTATGTTGTCTACAAGGAGTAGGATAAACAGCAGAAATAAGTTCACAAAATTTGCTGTTTTTAAAGAAAATTTAAAAAGTTCACAAAGTTTGCGATTAAGCACTTTTGTGTAACTTTTTCTACTTCAGAACAGATTAGGGAAAAAAATTAAAAAGCAGCTCAAATGTTTTGAATTGCCAAATAAATATTTTTTTTTTTCAAAGTTATTAAAAGTAGGTATAATATTTTTTTGGAACGGATGTTTTTCGCCAACGAATTACATTCAGTTTGCTAACTTTAATGTTTAACAATAAATTTTAAAGTTAATGAGGCCTATTTCTCGGCGCCATCTTTGAAAGTTCCTTTACCAATTCAATGTTTTTCGATTATTTTCAATTGAAAATTATCTCAGTTAATCAACAAACTACGTGAATTGTAGTAAAATATATTTGCAATGTACATCAGTGTGTATGTGTCCACATGCATATCTATACTACTGTTAAAAGTATTTCCATATAGATAACTTGAGAAAAAAGACGCTATCGCAAATGTTTCCGCTTCATTGATTCAACTCTCACANAACTTGTCAATTTTCGAGATCACACTTCGTATTGAAAAATGTAATAACACTTATGTTAATAAAAAAGCAAACAAAATAAATTATAACAGTTTAGGAGCTGATGTATAAAATACAATAACTTTCACTTGGCTTCATTTATTTTCACACTAAGATGCTCATTAAAGTGGTCCAAAAATGTATGTAAAAAAAATAAGGTCCGATTTTTAATGCCGCCACCCCCTAGGATTGTTATATACCGAAAAAAATATACCCATATTTTTTTATTTTCAAATAAAAAATAATTTAGGTAGTGCTCAAAGCGCTCAATGTTTTCCATGTATTTTATATGGAGAAAAAACAACTTTTCGTAGAAATAGTGTAGAATTCTTGAAAATCAATATTTTTCGATCGGAAAACTTTACTTATATTCAGGAGATTCCCAGTAATAATACTCAATTGTTCTTTTAACAAATTTTTCATGGTAACTATATTTTATAGGTCCTCCAAAGCCCTTAGAAAATGCAATGGGGGGACCAATAAAAAATCTTTAATCAGAAAAAATGGTTAAATAAACAATTGGATATTAATACTGGAGGTCTCCTGAAGAGAACCACAGTTTTCCGGTCGAAAAATATTGATTTTCAAGAGTTTTATACCATTTCTACGAAAAATTGTTTTTTCTCCATA
>NW_016158597.1:42871-90919 GCF_001687245.7 Rhagoletis zephyria
ACCTCGCATGAAGCCCCTTCTTTAGATGACGGCCACGGCAAACGATTAAAGGACAGCGTTGCGAGGCATGGAAGTTCCAGACCCTTGACGGGGAAGGTGCCTCTGCCCGGCCTCGAAAAGGCAGTGCCCTATTTCACCGCCATCTAAGAAATTCGATGGACAGAACAAGACCGACGTGTCGCCTAAAGCCATCAAAATGAAAAACATCAGTTCTTGCCCTTTCGTATATCTTATACATGGTATTAAACTAAGTTTGATACGCAGTATCGCACGTCGATATATTTTCAAAATGTGACTTAATCATTGCTCGGATGATTAATAAATAGATTATCGAATTTAACGCTGATTTGCAACTAATTACGGATTAGGTGATGCGAAAAACAACAGGAGTTGCAAAAAACAATAGGAGACGTTTTCACAGTCAATAGTTTACTAACACAAAAATGTGAACCAACCTCCTTTAATTTCACAGTATCTCTTTGGCACCAATTAGTTAATCAACAGTTCAAATTAGCTGTTTTTGTAATAGTTAACTACACAGGTCTACAAAAAAAAATCGATGAAAGGTTCCTTTGACCAACACCACCTCAGATTTTCTCTGTCACGTAAAATCCGTTGCATTTAAAAACTATTTCTATCTTTTAAGCTTAGCAACAGTTGGACGTTCAGCATCGTGGACGAAATTTTACGTTCGCTGGTGTTTGCTTCACCTATAAAGAGGAAAAGAGAGAACCAGCGACGACCAGAGAGAGCCTTACTATGTGCACGTCCATATAAAATTTTTATAAAGCTCTCCTGCGGGATCGGGTTTGGCCGTGACTGTTCTAAAAAAGGTATACACGGTTCTCTAGAAAGTCTACTAGCCTGGATTTTCCTACAGGGAATACATGCATTACGAGTACATTGGAAAGTTACACATTAAGAGCGAATAAAATAAATATTCGCTCTTAAATACATACTGACCAGCGATAAAATACAAACACGTTTTCGCTTAAACTGTTGAACTTGGGTGATATACATACGAATGCTATAATGTATACATATACGTATACAAATGTATGTATATTCCTACTCATAAAAAACATGCGGAGGCGGCCTGTCATACATTAATATGCATTTGCGGTCATTTTCATAATAACAACGCATTGCTAATGTCCTTTTAAATCGAATATCAATATAAAGATTGCGGGCGAACGCATCTGAAGCAGGACCTGAGTAGCCAGTTGGAAGTCAGCAAAGTAATACACTCCCTTCAACCGGTATTTAAAACGCTTCCAAAAGTGCTCGTCACTTACATACCTGTAAACACCCTGCAGTACGGGGGAGTGACTACAGGACTGCTGAATCGGTAGCTACCTAATAAACACCGTCAATTACCGACCGACTACTTGCAGTGTATTTCATCGATTACTTTTACAAGGCAATGTCCTAGGCGGTAGTCACCATCGGCTCTCTCTGCACTACCGGGAGTTACTAAAGTAGTCACTTGCGGGATTTATGGGCGCCCTCTGTCGTAGTTTTTCGCTATCTGCTTACGACTGGTTCGACTCTGCACTACCATGTGCACTACCACGGGTTAATAGAGTAGTTACTTACCTAGGAGTCGGTGCAGTAGCGGTTCAAAAGTAGCGATTGACTCCAGCAGTACTGGAGGGTAGGTATAAAATCTCAGAAGATATATGTATTAGTCGTTCATGACTTCTTAGGCTAATTATCGACAGTTCAAAGTATGTCCACAGATTATATTGGATGGGAATGTTTTACGCCTGATAAATACATAAGCAGTTTTTTGAAAAAGTAATAATGGAGAGAAGTTTATGCCAGAAAAGTTTTCTGCTCCCAAGCTGAGAGTTTTATATGAATAAACTAGACAAGATTTTGAAAAAGTCTAACTTGCGTCGTTTAAATACATATGTATGTATGTACAAATGTTGCGTATGAAGCAATGTGTGCGTTCATATTTGATAAAGGTGTCTGGCCAATTTGATGTTGATTGGTAAGCGAGCAGGGGTATACACGTGCAAAATCTTAAGCGCAAGCCAAAACCTTAAACCAACCGACAGCAAAGTACATAAAATACGTATACCAAGAGTATTCATGCATGGATTATGTTGTCTACAAGGAGTAGGATAAACAGCAGAAATAAGTTCACAAAATTTGCTGTTTTTAAAGAAAATTTAAAAAGTTCACAAAGTTTGCGATTAAGCACTTTTGTGTAACTTTTTCTACTTCAGAACAGATTAGGGAAAAAAATTAAAAAGCAGCTCAAATGTTTTGAATTGCCAAATAAATATTTTTTTTTTTCAAAGTTATTAAAAGTAGGTATAATATTTTTTTGGAACGGATGTTTTTCGCCAACGAATTACATTCAGTTTGCTAACTTTAATGTTTAACAATAAATTTTAAAGTTAATGAGGCCTATTTCTCGGCGCCATCTTTGAAAGTTCCATTACCAATTCAATGTTTTTCGATTATTTTCAATTGAAAATTATCTCAGTTAATCAACAAACTACGTGAATTGTAGTAAAATATATTTGCAATGTACATCAGTGTGTATGTGTCCACATGCATATCTATACTACTGTTAAAAGTATTTCCATATAGATAACTTGAGAAAAAAGACGCTATCGCAAATGTTTCCGCTTCATTGATTCAACTCTCACAAAAAAAAATAAAATACTTAAATAAAACTAAGAAAAGAAAGTCTCATACATAAATAACTACATAATTTCAGCACGAAAAACGACTGTGATTTTACTTGTACGTATGTAGAAGTATATACATACATATTTAAATGTATGTATGTACATTAAAGTGGTCCAAAAATGTATGTAAAAAAAATAAGGTCCGATTTTTAATGCCGCCACCCCCTAGGATTGTTATATACCGAAAAAAATATACCCATATTTTTTTATTTTCAAATAAAAAATAATTTAGGTAGTGCTCAAAGCGCTCAATGTTTTCCATGTATTTTATATGGAGAAAAAACAACTTTTCGTAGAAATAGTGTAGAATTCTTGAAAATCAATATTTTTCGATCGAAAAACTTTACTTATCTTCAGGAGATTCCCAGTAATAATACTCAATTGTTTCTTTAACAAATTTTTCATGGTAACTATATTTTATAGGTCCTCCAAAGCCCTTGGAAAATGCAATGGGGGGGACCAATAAAAAATCTTTAATCAGAAAAAATTGTTAAATAAACAATTGGATATTAATACTGGAAGTCTCCTGAAGAGAACCACAGTTTTCCGGTCGAAAAATATTGATTTTCAAGAATTCTATACCATTTCTACGAAAAATTGTTTTTTCTCCATACAAAATACATGGAAAACTTTGAGCGCTTTGAGCACTCACTAAATATTTTTTGATTTCAAAATAAAAAATAGGGGTATATCTTTTTCGATATAGATCAATCCTAGGGTGTGCCGGCATTAAAACTCCGACTTTATTTTTTTGGACCACTCTAATGTACATGTGTATACAGTCGTTCAAAATATACATACATACGTAAGTTCATTTGAATATATATTTGACGATTTATGCGTGATCATATATATGTATGTGCAAATATGGAGTACATCCGCCAATGAGTCTATGACAATATGTAAATTTTATGATAATTAATGAATGCGGGAAAATCAAATGACTATATAATTAAAAGAAAATCAGCTTAGAAAAACTTCAAAATAACGCATACATATATCAGAGGCGGATCAAGGGCGCCCTTGCCCTGGCGGAAGCAATCGTCGGTACCCTGACTTTTAAATGGTTGACGAAGGGTACTGGAAATACTTGAACCTAACGTTTTTGTTTTCGAAAGGATAAACCAAAGTATTTCCTAAATAATAATAAATAAATAAAATAATTCTTCTGAACATACATATGTATGTAGGTGTATATCGTTACCTTAATTCACAAAAGCGCTAACCAACAATTTTTTCATTTTACGGGAGAAGAAAAAAACATTATAAAAAGAGTATCAAAAACAGATAGGGATTTTTAGAAAGTGGCATGTAAGTCCGTGGTTTTTGGTACTAACACTTTAAAATTTTTATTGATGGTTTACTTTAATACATCCTACCAAAATCTGTGAAAAAACGCACTTTCGAAAAAAGTGGTGGTTAGGACCTTTGCGAATTAAAGTAACCATATAATATAGGGAGTCTATTCATTCTCATTTCAGATATTGTAATTCTCAAGTAATGTTTAAGTTTCAAAGCGAACAATTTCCATTCTTCTGTTGCATTACCGATAGGGGTCGAACTAACAATTGCCATGTCTATGCTTGGCGACCTTGTATTTTAGACTATGATGTTTTCTACAGGGTTCCTATAGACTTTCTCTGTATCAATAACTTCTGTTTTAGAAATATTGCCTCAAATTGCTTTCCTTTCGATCGTTGAAATTTTGACAAGGAAGAGTTTAATGGAATTCTCAAAAAATCTCAATAGTTGAGATGCTTTGACTTAACTGTGGCATTAATTAAAATGTGTTAACTTTTATTTAAAAAACAATCATTTGTTTTTTTTTTATTCAATTACCAATTTCGGGGGCCCCTGGCGGTTACCAAGTCCGCCACCCGCATGATCTGCTTCTGACACAAAATCGTATATACATGAGGGTGGTCCAAAGAGAGTAAAGTCGGAATTTTAATGCTCTCACCCCCTAGGACTGTTCTATAATGTACAAACATTGAACTGTTTTTGCCTACTTATATGTACAACTACATTTCGTTTCGTATTTTTTCACGTTTTCCATATAGAAATTCCAATACTGTAATTTCTTAAATTTTTTGGTTTGGAAAAACGTGATATTTTTTAATTCAATTTCATAGTTTAACGACGTTCGTGAAAATCGTGAATTCTTTCACGTTCTCCTATTGCTTCGCGCTATTCATAGTAAAGCCAACTTCCATGAAGCTCTAATTAAATTATGTAAGTACATACCGTCGCCTGTATAAAAGATTGTCCTAAATATGTTACTTTCAGCAGGTTGTGGGAAATCGCAATTGAAGTCAAAAAAACGACGATAAATTTTCTCCAAAGCATCGCAGAATGTTATTAGTTCACGAAATTATTAAATTATTTTATTTTTATTGTTTAATATATTTAAGTATATAAAGGATTTTCTTTAGTAAAATTTTGTCATACGCTACATTTGTCAGCAATTTTTCAGCCACATACAACAAAATATGATAAAAAATTAACTAAAGTAACGACACTTTTTCTTCAGCTCCTTGAAAACTTGGAGATATCGAAAAGCTGAAAACACTAATCTAAAGATCTTATTTTACAATATGGTAGAGCAGCTGATTTGATTTTTTTTTTCAAATTATTTGGCCTCTAAATTGTTTCTTCTTTTCAAACAAAGAAAGTCGCACCAATTTTTATTTTTTTTTCACTAAATTTTCTTGTTTTCAATTCTTGCTTATATTTCGCAATGCTGGGTATGAAATTTGAAAATGGAAGAAAATTTTCTAACACTTTAGAGACCAGAAGCAACAAAAAAACGTACATAGATGTTGTACTGATTATTTACTGATTAATTGGTGATGTTCTCTCAGAAAAATCGCTTTTATTCAAAGGGGCGGAAAATGCATGCATTGCGTGTTCAACTTAATATTAAAAAAACATTTTGTTAAAAATAAATCTTTATTAGCACAATCTATCGAGCTAAATTTTAATGCTGTCTCCAGAAATAGCTGACGACAGCGTTCTACATACATACATAGTAATCGGTGGGAAAATATGGTTGAAAGTAGTTTTTCACTGGTAATACAAAATGTGGTAGGGCGATATTTTGGCTTTCATATTTACCCATTCTTAACCTTTTCTTCGATATTCCTTTTTATTCACGAGTGATTTTTTGATATCCGCAAAACGTTGCCTGTTCGGTGAAAATCTCTTAAATTCAGTCGATTGCAAAATACTTATTGACGCTTTTACCAAAATAAAATATAATACGTTTTGAAGCTAAGTAACGGTACTTTAAAATATCCCTTGAACAGTATGTACTAGTATTGCTCCTAAATGCTTTAAACCAAGATTTATACACAATATTTTTAAAAACTTGAAGCGTTCTTGCCGTTTGTAGTACTGCCGTATTTTTGTAATATTTCGAAATAAAATTCCTGTAATTATATACTTTCCGAACAGCCATTAATCTTCTAACGAGTATAAATAATTGTACATAAGGCAGCGTTGCACAACTAAGACTTTAAGTTTACAAGTTACAAAATATTTAAGTAAATTGTTTGCATAAGTTTTTTCAAAAAATAAATGTAAGTACAATGTACATTTTCATAGATACATACAAACATAAGCACAAGGCCCATATATATTTTTTCTATAATTTTTCCAGCTTAAAAATATAATTTATCGCTCATGGAGACAACCGCCTAAAAAACCTTTATGTCAGTACTTATTTATAGAGTGGATGGAGAGTGAATTCTAAGTTAGGAGCTAAAAGTGTACATACATACATATGTATGTATGTGTGTACTTTCAGTCTATTGTGGGTACAGGGGCGCACCCAGGAATATATTTTAGGGGGGGTTTCATATTTCTGAAGATATATCACCGGAAAATACTGAAAATTTTCTTCAGATAATACGCTCTTTAAAATATATTTATGCAAGTTTTATGTACAGTATGTAATAAATAAATAAACGTTTTAAAATTCATAAACTGCACTTTATTTACATAAGATTAACAAAACTCAAACACTTTTAACCGACTTTAAAAAAAGGGGAGGTTATCAATTCGCCGGAATACGTAACTTTGGACCACGTGAACCGATTTCAATAATCATTTTTTTGTAGAAAGATGGTACCTCAAGGTTCGTCCCGTAATTTGGTTTAGAGATCCGATGATTGGATCATGAAGAAATTAACGGTACCCCTAAATTTGAATATAAGAATTGAAGCCCGTTGTGTTCTTTCCTTAAAAACTACTTGTTTAATAAAAAGTGCTATAAACTCAAGATGCGCTCAACTTTCAAAAGTACCTAAGAAAAAATTTTAAATAAGACTCAGTAAAAATAAATTTATTGATTCCATGAATTTTTGCACTTTTATGTTCCTTTTTTCGATTTCTGGTTTCTGGCTTTCGATAGAGATGGTGATTTTTCACGATTTCTAATTTTTTTTAATATTTCCAATACCGAAAAAATTAACTGAACTCTCAAGAAAAACCAAAAATTCATATAAAACGACGGACGAGAAATGAAAAAGAAATTTTCTTCTACCAAAATTTCTTAAATCAGTTTGCAGCTCTCAAGAAGAGAATGCTCGTATATTCATTTCCTCATGAAAATTTACAGCAAAAGCAAAGCACTTTTTCAAGCAACAGGAATTATAATAAATATTTCTTATAATTTCCTTGAGAGCTGGATTCTTAGCTTTAAGATACAGTTTGTATTTGAGGTTATTAGCTTTAGGGGGGTTTGAACCCCAAAACCCACCCCTTGTGTGCGCTAATGTGTGGGTATATTCGAGTGTTTAATTTGGCGTTCTAAGCAATTATCCACAATTTGGAAAACAAAGCGAGTTAACACATTATCAGACTGTCAGTGACGAATGAGGAAAATGTGGGCAATATTATAGAAAATATTTAGTAATGGCCAACTGCGAGCATAGTAATGACAACTACATAAATGTTTAAGTGTGCCACAACAACAACAACAATAAGATTTATTACATGAACTTGACCTTAAACTCAGACAATAATACGCGATATTGTATAAATTATTTTCGGACTGTACTCCAAATTTGTATTATTTTTATACCTTTTAGGGAATTCGATACTCTATCGAATCTATGTATCTATATAAATATGTATGTACACAAGCACCTCACCAAAACTTTTTGAATTCTTTTATAAACTTGCATTTACGCGTACATACATACATACAAACGTATATATGTAATTGAGCCATTTTTTAACTGCAGGTATTAACTTGCCTTTTTTAGGCTGATATCCGCTCTGCCAGCCAGCCGTAGGCCCACGAAAAGCACTTGTCACACTGTGCCACATAATTTTCATAAAAAAAAATATATACATATGTATGTATGGCATTCAATACCGCGATCCCGGACAATTTTCCATGTCCCGAAATTTCTGGGTTACAGCTCCGGGATCCCGAGATTTTTACTGATTTATTTACAGTTTGAAAGTGATTTTGAAAACGAAAAATTGCATTTATCTGCATTTCACATGAAAAACGAGAAACACAGAACACCAAAATTTGGACTCAAAATTAATTGCTGCAAATATGAGTAAGCGTTTTATTATTCTAGATATTTAAGAAAACTATAAAAAATATTTCAACATTAAATTACGGACCCTTTTACTAATGTGCATTTTGGTCCGCGACAATAAATCTGTGTGGTTTCTTTTTTTTTTTTTATAACTGAGAAGGGTGAGCCTACTTCAAAAAGCAGAAATTGTGATAAGGTCGAAATTCCGAAAAATCCTGGGATCCTGGTATAAGAATTTTTGAAATCCCGAAATCTCGGGATAGTTAAAATGCTTCGGGATTGAATGCCCAAATGCGCAGGTAGACGTTTTTATGGCTACTTATATACCTACTTACACCTCTTCGATTGTCTGCCGTCTCGATGAACTAGTTCATTTTGCACTTTTTTAAGCCGCTTATGCATCGTTCTATGCGCTACTGTATAATGTATTTGGAGGGTTTTTCTGTGGCATGCTTTATCGCGATAGCTATTCAATGTTCATGTGTATACATATGTACATATACATACTTCTATGTTTGTACGTCCTTTTGGCTTGTCCCACTTATTGACCTAATTCGCCTTGAATACAATGCTCTGGCTGGCTGGCGACTTTGAAGTCGACCGTCGCCGGCGGTCATTCCCAGCGCGCTTAAATATAGTATGTGCGTTAATATGCGCAAAAAATGATACAACAACTACAAAAGCATTATTAACACCACCAATATCGAAGTGAAAGAGAAATTGGATTAAGCGCTTTTGTTGTGGCGTCTTCTCCGGTTTCACCTGCCTGCTCCTCTTCCGCCCCTGTTCGTCTTCCATTTCAATGACCTGTCGCAATGTTTTTGAGTGACATGTTTTTCGATATAGACAAGGTTTCGGTGGCATATGAGGAGTTGCAATATGTACATATGTATGTGCTTGTATTTACATAAGAATGTACATATGTATGTATTACGACATTTTTTCATTGGATTATGGCAACACTGATTGACAGACGCAAACATATGAACGGAGAAAATTTGGGGTAGGGGATTTTTTTTTTTTATTCAACTTAAAGCTACTTTTTTAATTAAGAATGCCAACATTTAATTTCTCCTTGTGAAAATTTCGGAGAATTTTATTAATAAAAACTATAAATATGTAAAATTAGCTTCGAAAATCTCATCACCGAAATGTGTCAAGTCGACCATTGCAACGGTTGGAATCGACCATTTTCGATTTGGATGAATTTTGGTCAGAACTTCTGCCAAAGGAAGAAACTCGGGCATGTTCTGAAATTCGTACGATTTGAAATCGGTAGGATTTTGTAAATATTTTTATAGATTTTTAATCAGAAAAAAACCGCTCATATGTCCGTAATAGGTTTTATACACAATATATATACTTTTCATCAGAAATAACGATCAATATTTAGAAAATCGTACCGATTTCAAATCGTGCGATTTACAGAACATGCCTGAATAAATTTTGTTTTTCGAAAGTTAAATTTTTTATACAATGCCTGATCCTGAAATTTAAAAGGTTTTTTTAGATACACATTTTTGAACATTTGAAAAAAAAAATTGTATTGCAAACTCTAAATTAAAAATGTATTTATGCTAAATAAAAATTGACTCATAAAACTCTATTTTGAAAAAACAAAAAAAACTTGTTTCAAAGTTAAAAAGTTTGTTTATATTTTTCTTTATAGCCCTAAACATCACCTCTAAAAGGAGACAAGAACTATTTTTGTAACTATAATAGCTTATGAGATATTAAAAAAACTAAAACTTGCAAAATCCCGGATATTGTGAAATTTAGAATTTTGCAAAGCTTTCAAAAAACAATTTTATTTTTTTTGCCTTTGGCAGAACTCTTAATATGTATGATAAAACCTTTAGCCTTAAGTAGGTAGCTGATAATTTCTCACTTGCAGAATAAATGTACTATAATAGTATCTAAGCATAAACAAGCTTTCTGAGGAGTCACTAAAATGTACAATGTCCCTCATTTATTGGAATATTCTTAGTCACCCCTTGCCGCAAATTCTTCCCAACATCACTTTCATACTCAATGCGCCTAACCAGGCGAGTAAATAAAGCGGCAGACAGACTTCAACCTTTCAGCAAAATCAAATTTCAAATCAGTAATTTTCAATTTCCTTTCAACTAGTACAGTACCGTAACGTATGTGTACCTACTTCTTTTTCACTTAAATACATACATATGTACATACATAAGTAAACTCATAACTCGCTCGTATCATTGCCTCCAAGCGGGTAGGCAAAATGGGCGCTTGGGCGCTTTTTGTGGTGTCTCCAAGTTTTCAAATCGCCTACACAGAAATAAGTTCTTCACAACCTAGTGACGCCCCTAACGGTTTCTGCACCGGCGACTTTGACAGGTATGCAAGTTATCTTGAGTAAACTTTCTTATCTTTTATGTGGCCCAAATATTTCAGTTTATTCATTGAGGCACAGTGTACGAGTATGATGTTATGCCTATGTAAAATGTAAGCAAAAGATAAGAGGTGGGGAATAAAAGCCTCATACATACATATGTACACTTAATAATATAATAATAAAGTGAACATTAGCAGACAAAATATAGCAAAATTACTTCACAAAGAAATTTAACGTCTTTCGGGTTAAAATATCAATCAAAAAGTATTTGCTGTGCTAAACCCAGCTAACAATTGAGGAATGTATTTCACTCCTTAAAATGGTGTTCAACACTTTCTCCGTCTCGCTTTGCTTGCCAGCTTTCGTGGGGCGAATATTGAAGTATCTTGGCTTGCACTTTGTAATTAATTCTAAGGAAATTCCTGGGGTGGATGTTAGCCATCTCCGTAAACTTCTTATTGGCTGGAGGCGATTTATCGATGGTTTACTGGTTACCGTTCAAAATTACGTGGTATCACAAAGGACAAGCTCTGTAAAGTTCAAATGTACATATACGCAACTACTAAGGACGATCACCTAAACTTCCTTAAACTTAAATTTAAGGTTAAAATTTGAGAAAAGTGCCCAGAAGACAAATGAAAAAAAAACCACCTCCATTTAAGTTAAATTGCAAATTTTCAGCGTATTTTTCCTTAAGTGTTTAGTCTGCGATTCCACTGGGTCCCTGTTGTCTTTGCCGCGCTGGGACAAATCAAGTAAAATCATAGGACAAAATCAAAATGTATTACAATTACATACCAATAGGTATAGTAAAACAAGAATAAAGAGTATCTCAATCAAAGGCACAAAAGCAGAAAGTAATCGAATGTACCAGAATGAGTTGAGACTTTGGCTAGCCACTTACAACAAACATGAGTAAACATGTAGACGTGAATGACGGCCACCCACAAATACCAATAAATAGCAATCAATATCAAGTTTTGCAAAAAAAAACATGTGTAGAAATTTATAGTTGAAAAAGAAACAAGTTAACGAAGGCAACAAAGTAAATCAACATCAATAGATAAATGAAAACATAGTGCTCCGAGCAAATCGAAATTTATGAGCTCATCAACGTGTGGCAACTCTATATACATATATATGTACATACATTAGGGCGGGTTGATTTGTATGAATGAAAACAAAATATTAAAAATCGTATAGCAAAAACGTAATCTACATTAAATTCTAAGAAAATTCTCTGAAGAAACCATGGGTCTAAAATCGAACCCTAATCCGCGCCTCTGGACTTGAAAATTTTTTACTTGGGCGAATATTTTTTTTAATGCACAAAAGTTTTGAGTGTAGAAAAAAATATAAAGTGCAAAAACAATTTTATTAAGGAAATTCGATTTCTTTCTGGAAAACCCTATTTTTTCTAACATTTATTTTTTTGGCAAAGCGGATTAGGATTTTATTTTAGATACATGGTTTCTTCGGAGAATTTTCTTAGAATTGTATGTAGTTTACGTTTTTGCTATACGATTTAAAAAAAAAAAAAATCAACCCGCCCTAACATACATATTGACGGCAAGCACAACTCATCATTAGACCGTGCTGTTCGAGTATCATTTCTTTTCCGCTATCTTAAAGATACCAAAAAAAGCACAGTTAACACCTCGACACGATTCAGGCATTCCAAGATAAAAAAAGAGAACTTCGTTGTTTGCTAAAGTAGCTCTGTTTTTGCACAATTACACGCATAACACCCAGATATTTGTTAGTAGGGGTATTCTCTGAGTCTTGCAAAGCCCTTGCACGGTGCACGGATTGCACGGTTTGCAAAGCTGTCCCATACGAAAACCGGTTTTAACCGTGCAATCTGTGCACCATGCAAGGGCTTTGCAAGACTCAGAGAATACCCCTAGTGTATTTTGCTGGTTCTCCTTTTGCATTTAGGCGTTGCTCTTTTATGCCTTTCTCAATGCGTTGCGTCCATTGTTTAATCATATTTTTTGTTAGAATCTGCCAAACACTTAAAGAGTGTCTGCAATGATTTTCGTCGATCCCAAACCGGTTCCACAGACGCTGAAGCACATTTGAGGCTGCCCACGTCTGAGTTTTTACACATTTAATACGGCTTTATGAACGTGAATTCACATGTCCATTCCTCTGCTGCGATATTCATTTCATTTTATTTATTTGTTTTTTATTCTCTTAACATGTCATTAGCATTTTATGATTCCCATTCAAATTTCACAAGTTTTCTTCTAGCGAATTGCGCAAAAAACCAAAGAATAAAGCTAAATTTTGTTATAGACCATATTTATGTAGTTTCTGTTTGCAGCATTAATCAGCCATTAACCGAAAATTTATCGCCTGTTTTTATGTGTTTTTTTTTCGTATTCACCTCAAAACCGGTATCTAAAAAATGTGTTTAGGTTAAAAAAATCAAAGGATAAGTTCAGCAGAAGTCGTAAAAGTTCACCTACAACTTTCTGATTGAATCGACTCGATTGTGCTTAATTCTAGATGGTAAGCTAAAGCGTAAGTCTAACATTGAGGAAGAGGTGAAGAAGGCATCAGTGACTTGCTACTGCTGCAGGGAGGCAATTGGTAAGATATGGGAGTAAGGTTATTGCATTTTTCAAGCTTATAATATTTTATGGAGTCCTCATCTGGCACTATAGGCAAGACTACGTTATTTAGTTAGAAAGCTCAAAAATGGGTACAATCGCAATTAGTGGAATCAGTGGGCTTCTTGGAAACCCTCCCGTTTTGGCACTTAACACAGCAAGGGACATGAAAAGAGTACAATGGACGACATGTAGTCTGAGTTCCGACAAAAAATAACAGCGCCGGCAAGAGCTCCGCTCAGACTTAAGCGCACTGGGTGCTTTGCTAACTCAGGCTTTGGGCTCTCACTGATGGCCTCGATTTTATCCCTGATAACTTGAATCATCAGTATGTATATACAGACAGTGCAGTGCAGTGGTCAATTCAGAATTTTAGGCTTCCAAAGCTGCAACTATCCTTTCTGGTAGGTGTATTGAGAGGACACTGTCCGATGGTTATTCAAGCGGCCAATTCAAATATAACAACGGGTCAACTGTTTAAGGGCGATGACGTCGAATAATCTGAGGAACTTCTTACTAGGCTAAACATCTTGAGTCGGGCGGACTAACGTGTCCTGAGGCGCTCCTCGAGATAGGTATGTATTTGTCACCTGCCAACACAGCATTTTGTCGCTATATCCGAGCTGTCACTATTCGTAGTGTTATCACAAAGGACTTATGCTTATGGTAACCCATTGTGTCCCTGTTTGGGGCCTTAACCTAACCTAACGTCGAGTTGAAAAATCGTTAGCAGAATTTACATTTAACAGCTGTACATATTTATATTGTAAATAACTTACCAAACGTATGTTATGTTAAGGCTGTAAGAGTCCAAAATAAAAATCTGAAATAGAAAAGTATTATTTAATTATAATCCAAATTAACTTCTTTAGGGACAATTTAATAATTTGAAGGCGTTTGTAAAATTTGAAATGATACTGTTATTGTAAGTGAACGGGCGGTGGGTGGTGGTGATTGCAATAAGTATGTAGGACCGCGGATTATCCCAGCTGAGATTGAACATTTGGAAATTCTTAGTTTTTTTTTTTTTCACTGTCACTGATAGTTAGGTTTCTTAAGAACAACTAATAATACGTCAAAAATCTTCAAGAGACAAGTAATTCTTAGCAAAAAAAACCGACTTCAACTCTCATATAAAAAAAAATATATATATATATATCTCATGATCCACTGATCGGCTCTTAACCAGATTAGTATGGGACCACCTCTGAGACACTACCTTTCCGATGCAAAAAAAAATTATCGAAATTGGTTGACGTGGTCCAAAGTTATGCGGTAACATACATTAAAAAAAAAAAACAAAAAAAATATTCCGACGAAATGATAACCTCCTCCTTTTTTGAAAGTCGGTTAAAAATTAAAAAGAATCAACTTTCTTACTTTCGTTAGTCACATCAATTAAAAAAGTCTACGAAATGTTTTATTTATTTAAATTATTTCGCACAAGCATTAACAGTTTGCTAAAAATTATGGCATCAATGGGATTAAATTTGCAACTACAAATATTAAAAAATAAATGCATAACAAAGCCAAATTGTTCGTAAAGAATAAAAGATTAAAATAAATTGACATTTCTCACAATGTTACAATATATACATATATATATATATATATATGTATTTAGATACCTACATACATACATACATATGTAGATAGAGAACGGAAAACAAATGATAGTTTTAGCAACCAAAGGAGATTGCTATGCCTAGATACTATATCCATATATACTTATATATGGACATATGTATGTAAGTATAGCAGCATGAAAAAATAGCAAGTCTTAATGATCCAAAAAATTACAAATTTATACAAATTTCTTTAACAATTGAGAAATTATACAAACAACAAATTGCCGAAAGTTCAATACGCAACAAAACAAATCAACTGAAAATCCTCCAATAACAACAAAACCAACCAGCAACAATGGGCAATGGCGGTGGTCAAAATTGACGGCAATTTTTAACATTTGAACCCAACCTAGGGAAATTGGAAGAAAGAAATCAACAACTGAATTGATGTATGGAAATATGACTGTGACGAAAAATAAAGCTTCAACGTCAACAAAAAAAAAAATAAAAAATGCCACAAACAACTTTCTTTGCGATCAAGTCAATATGTAAATCGTCGAATTTGGCCTATGTTGTTGTGTTGAGTGTCTACTTTAAATCATTCAGCCTCTTGCGCAACAGAGCACAATTTGTTGTTGATATAAATTTGGAAATGTTTGAATAATATTCTTCACTTCGGCATTTTCGGCGAATGCTTGTGTAAGGTCTGATGAAGCTCGCAACAAGCCAACTTGCTGGCTCTTTTTCAGTTTTGTATGAACATTTAGTCACGCTTCATTAATCAAATCTCTATTCAAATGTCGAAATATATATGTACATGGACACATACATATATGTATATCTACATGTAGGTACATATGTACTATGAATTTATGTATGTATGTATACCTTCCCAATTCCCCACAGAACGAGGATGACTTCGAATCGAAGTAGTTAGGATATCGGTCTGGTGAAGTCGTTTGGGTGAACTCGAAGCGACGTCGAAACGAAGTTTTTTGAGGAACCTTTGTTATTGTATTTTCATATCGACACCCGACACCTGAGTGGAAGATCGACCTATCTCGGCAGCCAATTCGAAAACGCCCTATCTCAACTAAAAATATATTGAAAACACCTTGAGATATTGCGTTCTTGAACCGAGTTCTGAAATAGGATGTTCTTGAAAAGTTTTCTGAGATAGGGCTTTTTTCAATAAAATTTTGAAATAGGGCGTTTTCTGAAAAATTCTCTTCGGTAGGCCATTTTCGAACTGGCTGGTGTGGGTATAGTGCCCAGATATGGTCTGGGTTGCAAAAGATTCACGCCCATAGTTTTAGATATGTAAGCATAAATAAAAGTAATTTAAGTATCTGGATAGTACCTAACGGCTTTTATTATGGGCATTTTTTTATTTTGATAGAGTATGGAATGCACGATGCACACTTGTGCTCAGAAAATAAGGTCACTTCTTTTTTTCAGAATTCATAATGTTTTTCATATTAAATTTTTTGGTACGTTTTTTTTATAAAAGCACACTATATCTCCATAATCATGTAAATCAAGGTTTTATATATGATTATCGATTTATGATTTTATAAAAAATTTACGAAAAAATTGCGAGTCGTTTTTAGGGCCCGCCGTCGAACTGTGCTTTTCAACCGCTGGCGAGTTGTTCATCAGAACGAGTCGGAAACGATACCAAGTCGCTTGGCAAATTGGGCTAATACCCGAACCTATGTACATATGTATGTATGTATGTATAAATCAACCGCTACAGCAGGGCAATGATTATCTAAACGAGATGATTCCACTGGATGCTGAGGCAGGGAGTCTGGCTGAGGGAATTTGAAGGAACAAGAACAAGTTGACTGCGCAAACGAAATTAAAGGGCTTTTCCACAGCGCCTTGCGATTTCAATATTTATGAACTTGACAGGTGAAAAGACGAAGAAGTGCGACAACGTTCGCTGCGGGGCTCCAAATTTGCAACGCATTACGCACGTGTGATACCCGTATGTATGTATGTATGTATGTATGTATGTATGTCGGTTTGTTAATATAAAAGACACGGCAGTCAACAGAGCAGCAGCGTTGAGGCAAATTTTCATAAGGATGGATGAAATTCTCCCAAGGGGCTTTTCGTTGCTGCGCCCCCATTTGGGTGCCTCGAATCACGTAAAGCTCACTTCAAGTGCTCATAACTTTTTATACGTAATTGACATGTCACAAGTATGCTGCGAATTGCCAATATTGTCATACATTTACATACATAAATATGTATGTATGCATTACATTTACATTCCGGATAACATCTAAAAAAAAAAAAATTATGTGCCGCCAAGCGCCATCGCAGCGCATCCCACTTGCCAGCGGCAGGCAGGCTTGTCACCATTTCAGCTCGTCAGCCAAAAATGTGAAGTGTTGCGTATGTACGTGTGCGCTTACTTTCTGTTAATACTGTACTTAGTAGAGCATAAAATTAATAGTGAATGAAAAATAGTAGGACTTGAAGTCACTATGCACTTTGGCACATACATATGCACATAGATTTGTATATAGAAGTTAAATATAGTGGCGGCACCAAAAGTCAAACGGTTCCAAGCATATCAACCAATTTCAATTGAGACTTTTTTCATCATTTTCCCGCCGCTGGGTTACCGGCCAAACCCGATCTTAGGACAAACTAGATTTTCCTAGGCTAAACTAGTTCTACCTGGATCCAATATATCCGTCCAATGCGGAAAGAAGTTGGACGCAATAATATTGTCGACCGCGTACCTGATGAGGGTAATTTTTTGAAGTGCGACCGAAGGAAAAGAAAAGGTGTTCTGCACAAAATTACTGTGGCCCCTGATCTAGTTTAGCCTAGGCAAAACTAGTTTGCCCTTAGATCGGGTTTGGCCGATAACTTATACACCGCATACATACATACCTAACTAAGTATTTTTGTAACAAATACCCTGAAGGAAAGATTGGTCCAATCGCGCGAAAAAATATAGTCGTTGGTATAGTAGTTTTGTATCTAGACCAAAGACAGTCCAAAAATATAAAGCAATGTAATCTAAAACAGCTGAATTGTACTTAAAGTGGTCCGAATGTAATGCATAAGGTATGAGTTTTGATCTAAAACTGGTTACAATGTCATGCAGTAGCGGACAATGAAATGATTAATATGTAGGCACTTATTTAGTCAATGAATTGGTATGTACGGCGTTGCATGCAGAAATAGTATCCGCTTAGAAAATCTGAGAACCCCTGTTCGAATCGCAGCTGGCGCAAGTTTTATTTTGTTTTTTTTTTCACCCAAAATTGGTTACAATGTAATGCAGAAGCGGACAATTGGTCCGAGCCTAGGACTTTCAATGTTAAATGTAAATAGAATTTTACATGTGCTTGGACCAAACTTTGGACTAGTTACAATCACTTGCAGTCTAGTTTGTGGTGTGCTCTAAGTCTATTCCGAGATCCTACAGGGAAATTAGAGCTTGGAACAATTTTGTTTTATCATATCACATCAGGAAGCTTTCTTTATTTTCCTCGTAGCATTTTAATATATTGCACACCGTCTTCGAAAGAGTCACAACTCAAAATTTGGTATTTTTGAAATTATGCGCTAAAAATGAACACAGAGCTTTTATTTACCTATCAGCAAAATCTGGAGCAAATTTTTGTTATACATAATTTGTTTAAAAAAAAAGCTAAGGTAAAGTCGCCCTTGCCCATATGATTAGCATGTATGTATGTACTACGAAATAGTTTCTGACGAACGTATTATTTTGAGTTGTGACTCTTTTGAAGACGGTGTGCGATATGTACATATGTATGTATTCTATGTATCTACATAGAATTAGCATCTTAGTAAAATATGTCTTCAGAAGTTTCAATTGCTCTACAAAATATGAACGCAGCACTATGTACATTTAATCACGCCAAAAACCACGTTTTCGTTAATTGTAAATAAGGCATCCATGTTTTATTTCTGATATACATACATACATATCAGTGGTTATGGATTTTCTATTATCTGTAGCCGGTATTCCTACGTCCTATTCTTCTCGGATCAGAAACTGTAGCAATTGCAGGGGAAATTTCATGTTAAGTCCCTACTGCGGTGCGCTACTCACCGCCTTCTTCATCCTTTTGTCCAGAGCTTTCCAACAGACCAGAGTCCCATGTGTTACAATTGGTGACTGTTTTGTAGAATCCATATGCCATATGCGGTGAGAGTCCCCATTGTTTTCCATTGAGGTTAGACCCTTCTTAACTCGCTTTCCACAAATTTATTTTTCAATTTAGTTTAGAGCCCAGAATGATATATGCATACGTAATTCGCTTCGAAGAAGAAATTCAATCTAACCTCTGATCTCTACAAATAAAATAAACTCCAGTTTTTTCTTATGAAAAAAAAGTTATGTTTTGGAGGAATTAACGCCCAGCTCGAGCTAGTCGACCCATTTAAAGTGGTCGCCTAGAGCTGCACAGGTCTACAAAAATGGAAAAAAATGTTGGTGCCGCAAATGTCAGAGCCGGGTTTTATAGACTTTTGTGTGATGATTACGAATCCGTAAGTATAAAATTTCCATCAGCTCCAGATGTTTTTAATATTTGAAAAACTCTAGCAAAGAGACAAAAGGTGATAGAACCTTCCACTTAGGCTTAAATTAAGGCTTGAACTATCGACTGCAATCCCTGCACCTTGACCCTAAGGTCACTTATAGTCATTTATTGAACAGAAAACAATGATTTTTCCTTATTGTTCCATAACTGGCTATAAGTGACCATCAGCTCCAGGTGCAGGGATGGTATTTTCGGGGATAGTAGTGAGACTTTTTTCTCAGCATCTGAACCTAATGGAAACTTTATGCTTACGGATTCGCAATCAGCACAAAAAAGACTTCCAAAAACAGCTTTGACATTTGCCGCACCAAAATCTGTGTAATTGGCCCCACAGTATACAGTAATCCAGATAGGCAAAACAAAAAATGTAAATATGCTTATTTGACAATTTATTTGAATGTATTGGTTGATATTTTTTCACAGTTGTCGTTTTCTTTAACCCAAATGAAATGAATTACAATATTTTCTTATAGTGAAAAATATTTATTTAAGTCACATAAAATAAAACAACGAGAAAAACAAAATTCCAAGCAAATCAGGCTTGCAGCGTAAGCGATTATAACCGGAAGCCGTTCCTACATAAGTCATATCGTGTTCCGAATACAACTTTGAGTGAATAACGGTGGGCTGACTTTGGAAAATGGTCCCATAAATTAGGGGGTAAAACAAGTATTACTTAACTTAAAGGTAGAACTCTCTAATTTTCAAATATACAACTCTTATAGTGGAGACCTCCAAAGTTTTAATGAAATATGTACACAAAGTTATATATCGACGTTCGAACAAATTTGTATGCACTTGTTCTGTCGCTTATTCTCATTTGAAAAGGATACTGCATGGGATAATGCAAATAAAAAAGGTTTATGCAGATTAGCGAGGCCGTTTTTCAACCGTATAAAATGTATATACACATATTCTTACATACATATTTATCAAAATATTCAGAATGACGAAATTAATTGGTTCAGTCGTGTCTGTTTGTAAACACGCTAACTCGAACAAAATTTATGTAGATATTTTAACGGAAGTCGGTGCCGAAGTTGCCTTTGGTATAATTTAGGTAAGTATTAAATTTTTGCGAAACCTGTCAATAACCACGACCACCTCCCATGTAGTAATCAACAACATTTTTGTTTTATTATTTTTTTTACGAATTTCGCTGTCAATATTTACATTTCAAATATATCAACGAACATTTGTGGGTACTTTTGCACCAGTCATTGCCTATGGGTTAATGACAAAAGAATCCTATACATGCAAAATATTTCATGTATTAATTTTCAAATAAGCATATTGTCAATGGCTGGTTTACTGTATACTGTGATTGGCCTTAAGTAAATATGATAGTTCCCGCTAAACTCTCAAAAGAGAATTTTAATAACTGTTAGAGTGAGATAAAGTTGCTCAAATTCATTAAGACATTTGTTCATTTGGCGGTGCAGCAAAAAATGGGTTGGAAAAGTCTACGAGACCTTGAGGGCGCGTGTTTAAGGCTTTTGGTTGTGATATTTGGATCTGCGTCGGTTTAACACAGATTAAAAAGAACAAGAAAACGGAACTATGGACACTGTTTGTGTTAGCTATTTCAAAAAAAGTGATCAATTATGATCCTATTACAGAATTAGAATTCGTACTAGGCATGCACTCAAACAGCATATTCCAGTATTTTTATGCGACACTATTTCCCGGATGATGTGTATTTCTCATATTTGCATAGGTGGTTTGCACTGGGCAATGACATGCGCAGCCATAAGTTCCGCGTAGCACTAATCCCGTTGCGGTCACCGCGAACGTAAACATAGTGATACATATTTTTTTAATGTTGAACGCAACCAAAAATAATCATACGCGGTGAATTCGCACGATTTGCATAACTGGCAAAATGCTTTAGTGCTTTCCACCGCAGCATCCATTGCGGTAGCAGTAACAGCTGTAAATGTGGACGGTATTGCATTACATTACAAAGAGTAAGTATGTACATCTAAATACATACATATGTACATACATATATAGTATATAGTGAAAGAACGATGAAAAGAGTAGTACGTGCTTTTGAAATACTTTCATTTTCTAGCGGCGCGGAAAATAAATTTTGATACAGAATATAAGAAACAAAAGGAAGAGCAGTAAGTAGCAGTGGCGAAGATGCGATTACGTAAAATGCACACTTTTTCACTTAATTAGTTGGCGAAAGGAAATGCGCATAAACCCAGATATACCAACTTGGTATTATTCTCCCTGTCGACACCCCCACCACCACCCATACAACCGCAACAGAGGTTCCAAAAGCGTTTGCTGCGCTGCTGCTGCACATAGTGCTCAAACTGGCTCACTGACTTACATAAAAACTCGTATGCACTTATGTACATACATACATATATATATATCGTCGTTTAAAGTACAAAACCGCGTATCAACAAAATGCAAAACAGCGTATGTGAGGTTACAAAATTTATTTTCTAGAGCGTAAAAACACGCATATTTCAAAATGGTTCTATTTTTTATAAAGCAATCGCATTTCTGGCTGGTTATATTTCAGGACGAATGAATAGGGCTAGAGCCAAGAGCTTGTCTGAGCAAATCCAAATTTTGTCAGCAAATGTCAGTTACGCGGTTTTGTACTTTAAACGACGTAATGTACCTATGTAGTTAAAAAATAAAAAAAACTCGCACCGGGTTTTTAGTATCTAATTTGAAATAGAAGCCGGCAAACCAGCAGCGATTTGGAAAAACGGGCAGCGGGAGGCTGGGTGGGTGAAATCAACAAACAATATGCCGGAAAACGTAAAAGCAGGAAAATCGTGGTAACGTTGGAGGGAAATGAGAAAAAATTACGCAAACAGGAAAATGCAATAAAACTAAATGAGGAGATGAACGAGCGTAAATGCTGGCATTCATTGCTTAAATTGTTTGTAGGGCTCGGAGCGAAAGTGGTGTTGCAGCAGCGGATGAAGGGGAGCTACCGAAAAAGGGAAAATGGTTAACTGAAAATGGAAAATTAAAAGTCTGCTGCTGAAACTTACTTCACTTAACTGACTACTAAACTTTAAGCTGAAAAATTGAAATAAAAGCGAAAATTAAAATTAAAATGAAAATGAAAATGAAGTTACGACCTACTTTAAATGTTGGGGTGTAGTGTGAAAACCAACAAACAACAATGACGCCTGCCGCAAGCACCAAAATGATAACAAAAAGCTTTAAGAGGGCTTGCGCTTAACAAAGCCGCCGCTACTTGCCCATCTAACACTCCCACTACTCCGAGCATATCAAACGCATGTTGATTGGTCTTTGCATAGAGGGGGGGGTGAAAGGGAATTTGTTTCCAGTAAATTGGGTCAACTTAAAAGCTTCCATAGAGTGGGCATAATAAATTTTGCATGCTGAACTCTGCATATTTATGTACATACATATAAACACACATGCCTGAGCAAGCATGAGCACACTGGTTTGCTTATGTAAAGGCATCCTGATTGTTACAGCCTATCACACACACCTTTGAGTGCACCCGCAGCAAACACTCCACTCGATGGGCTTGCATGTGACAGTTTGTGGCTGCAGGAAGCAAAATTTTGGAATGATAATAAAATTTACACACTCCAACATGGGGAAACGCATACGCTTTTAGCCATACATATGTATGTATGTATGTATGTAACCAGTTGAATCACGTGCAAGCTTGGCTTGCTCACTGTGGCGCACATAACACACACCACAGGATTATGCTAAGCGTCCACTTGGCCTGTGTGCGGAGTTGAGTTGACTGGTGGAGTGATACAAATTTAAATTTGTACAGAGTGGTATCTATGTAGGCGTGCCATCGCACATACAGTGGTTAATTTTACAATTCAAAAAGGCAGTGAAGTTGGTTCGCGTTGAAACAATATTTGATGAACGAATAGTAAAGGAATTTTGCACTCGAAATATTTATCTTTAATTTGACCATTGCGATACGATATGCCATTTCCGAACAAGTTTTCTGTAGCATCAGGATAACACAACTAAGTTAGTCACAAGCTGCAAAAAAAAAATGTTTTTGGTACCCTGTGTCAGTGCTGGTCTACTTCACAAATTTAATGGTCAATAATTTTAGTAGAAGTTCAGTTAGAAAACCATTCAAAAGTTTAGAAAAAAATTAAATTTATTTGCACTTATGGGAGATTTTCGGAGTATCATATACACGGTAATGCATTTTGCGTGTACGCGGTATTGCACGCCAAACGACGAAATATTTGCGTTTCTCAAAACGATACATTTTCTGTAACTTTCCCAAAAAAGTAATTATTCATAGAGATGAATTTAACCAATATTTACTCTAAGTTAGCAATATGTGCGCGCACGTATTTACCTTGCAAAAAATGGGTCTAATCCGGGATGACTCCGGGAGCAATCGCAAAGAAGCATGCGACTAATACCACTTTTGATCTCTTTATATGGAATGAACTGTTCGCTTTTGTTCGAGCATGTCCTATGAAGAGACCAATTGTTCACCTTTATACCATAACGGGTATAAAAAGCGACTAGTTACTTTAAAAAAAATAAAACTAAAAATTTGTGCCAGCTGAGATTCGAACCGGGGTGATCAGTTTTATTAGGCGAATACTCTTTCTGTGTGCCAACGCCGCACATGAAATTTCATTGACTAAGTGCGTACATATCATTAAATCGTTAATACTACCCGTTAGAGATGAGTTGGGGACTAATTGATGTCCAATTATACCCATAAGGGATTAGTCGAGACTAATTGACCTCCATTACTACCCGTATGAGACTAGTTGCGACTAATTAATGCCCAATTGTACCCGATTGAGAGTAATCTCGGAATAATCTCTTTAGAGATTAGCCGCACGATTTTTTGCAGGGTATTAAGAGTTTTTATATGTATCTCTATTTTCCGTTCAACGTAAGTTCAGAAGAGTTTGAACTCAAAAGTCTCAATAAAAATTGATTTGCTTTTTGTTCGTACTAATTAACCAACCAACGTTTAACTTCCGATCGAAGTCGACAATTAATAGATAGGAAATCTCCAGTTGAATCTTTTCATTTTTACTGTGCGAAACTCGCTTGCGAATAAAAAATAAAAAAAACGAACTATTTTCGCATTAACGCGCCCAACTCGCTTACTAACTACCTACTCCCAGCCACTTCACCTACTTTGGCCAAAGATTTTGCATTTTCAACAAGTATGCCCCTTAGCCAGCTGCCGCCGCCGCCGCAACAAAAGTGTGCATATTTCGCACGGCAATGTTTTAATTTGCCGCACGAGGAGTGAGTGTGTGCGTGTGCATCTGTGTGCAAATGTATCAGTGCGTTGGTTTCCGCTTCCGGCATAGCAATCGGGCAAATTATATTTTTTTGTATGCCGAGTAGGAGAGTGGTAAGTAAGTATGCAAGTAGGTAAATCCCAACGGCACAGTGAGAGTGACCACATTTTTATACATTGTATATTTATACGCGTTTGTCGTGGTGAAGTGCATAATACGGTAGATGGAAATGTATGCAAGCAAACTGCAATTTGCATTGGGGCCAACGGAAAGCTAAGCAGCCGTGCACCCACCCACGCACATAATTCGCTTCTTTTTTTTTTTTTTGAACATTTGGCCCACAAGTGTCACACATTGAAGTCCTTGTTTGCGTTGTAATTTCAATTGCAGCTACACTTGAACACCTCGAAAACATGCGTGTAAGCCAAGACTTATGTATGTATGTAGCTTTTTGCTTTGTTAAATATTCTCAAGTGTACTACCTAAGCGCTCAATTTTGTTCTTCATTGACACATACGTATGTACATATACAAATGTATATTTAAGTATGTATGTCTACTCGAGCTCGAAGTTATTAGTTGCACATGTGCGACGACTGGTGCCGTGTGTTACCAATGCGATACCTCGAATTTGTTCCACACGATCCCGCAGGATTCGAGGGAGCCCAAAATACTCCATAAAACGTTCCTCACGCTATAAAAATGGGCAATAGAGAGCGAATACGTTCTACTTTTGGATCGTAAATGTCTTCTTCTTCGTGCCCGAAACAGCCGGGACTATTTTTCCGGGTACAAACGTGCAACAAGTCAAAATGCCATAACAGCAAGAATGATAGAATACAAGATTGCGCCGATCAGAGAGGATTTTTGAGAATAACTTTTGTGGGACGTCATACTGGTGCAATTGCGAGAGAGAAATGCCAAAACGTGAGCAAGAATGGAAGAAGAAAAAATGTTGCAAGGAAAACGTAAACAAGTTGCACAAGTGTGACGTCATGCAAACAACGATTCTGTCAAATTTGTTAAGAGAGGAATAGCGGTCCGAGATCGGCGCAACCTTTGTATTCTCTCAATCGTGCCAGCTGTTGTGGAAATGGAAAATGTCACAGAATTTTCAAAAAATTTAGTTATTTGCTAATTTTATTAACCATATAAGACAAATACACATAAAATCATTGTTTAGAGCTGCTTTGCTGATTCCGGGCACGAAATGTGTATTTTACGTTCCTTCCTCACGCTCTGGACACTTTTAGAGCACGTGTTGACACATTTTTGACACTTGTGAGAAGTAACTTATTTTTACGCTATAATTACCGAAACGGCCCGTAAAGTGTGTGGAACAGAGCTATTGATATGTATGTGCATATTAATGGGTTAACACGAGTATGTATGCATGAGCTTATTTATGTATGTGCAGGTATGCTTGCAAAAACAAGCACGCAAGTGTAGTATTGTTGTATTTAATGGCAAAGAAAACAATCGTAAACAACTATTTTTTCCTTTAAATTTGTACATCTTAGCACCTGTCCAAACATCTACATACCTACACATGTATGTATGTATTCATACATATGTACATACATACATATGTACATATGTACATTTAACATACATTTTCGATAGCGCACGAGTACATACGCCTTGAATTATTTACGTGTTATTGTCGCACATGTTTAATTTATTTTTACTCTTTTTTTATTGTATTTTTTTTTGTTTGCTTTACTATTGTGCCCATTGCAATTGTTGTTGTTTAATGCCATATACACCCGCGAATTTGCTATCTTCTACTTTTTTGTTAACGACGCTAATACCATTCGGCATTTTTCAAGGTGTTTGTCGGCACACAAGTGAAGATTAAATCATAGCAGTACATTAAATTAATATGTACGTACGTATGTATGTATATAGGCGGCAGATGTGGTGTAGTGGTCAGCAGTGCATGCCGTCATTCCGCAGGGCCCTCATAACGCGCGCAGTGCTAACATCAAAAACAAAAGAAAATAAAAAGTTTTTTCTAATAGCGGTCGCTCCTCGGCAGGCAATGGCAAACCTCTGAGTCTATTTGTGCCGTGAAAAACAACTTCTTATAAAACTAGAATCGCGGCTCGGAGTCCCTCGCAGCTCCCTCCCCTTTGTGTGACAACATCAAGACGCACGCCACAAATGGAAGGAGAAGCTCGGCCAAATACTAGCATAGCATCTATTGTGTAAGCGTCAATCTATTATATGTATTACAGATTTCTTTTATCGCATCATTGAGCGCGTTTTATGCTTGGTCCGAACTCGATGTTCTTGAAATTGTATATGTATTCTAGTCACACCAGAAAGTATGAGCACAAAGCTTCCTGCTAGATTAAATGAAAGTTTCATTAGTCAAACACAAGCCGACTTTTGCCAATGCACTAGTGACTAGTCCTATAAAGTATCGAATTGGTGATGTTTAAGATGCCGCAGCTCATCAGCGATCTCGAGAAAAAAAAACATCTTCAATTCAGCATCGTTTCCGGCGCTATGATTGTATTAGGTCTATAAGACCTTGCGAAGTTTTTTGCGCTTGCTAATTTGTCAGTACTGGCATCCATGTATGAGCGAACCCCCCCTCTAACTCACTACCGGCAATCAAACTCAGTTCCTCGAACACAGTTCGTAATTTTTGCATAAACGAAAACCATTCTTTCTGTGTTTAGACACAGTCGAGCTCCCCAACTTAAGATTCGCCTACTGTGACAGAGAACAAATATTGACTAGCAGCTTTGGCTAAAAAGCCACACTTTTAGTTCCGATTTCACATACATACGCTCAGAATACTAGCACCAGCAATGACTACTACGGAAACAATGACGACTATACCAGATTTCAAGGAATTCTTCTGATCCGGGGCGTCCTTGCTTTCGCTGTCCATGCGTAAAACATTCAGCGCAATCGTTGTACTCTTACGCGCTTAACTATCTTCTTCGGTATCCTCACCGAAGCGAACAGGGCCGTGGCTCTTTCAAATAATAATCTCAATTTCAAATAATATCTCAAAAACCTCCAAAGCTTTCTTATCTGTATTCGACATCGCCCACGTCATTATGTAGAGCGTAGATTTTGTTCGTCGAAAGCGGGCTCTACTTTTCAACTGTCTACCGAGAACAAAGTAGCCGCTGGTGGCACAAAAGTTATTCTTTGCTTGATCTCCAAGCCATTCTTGCTGATGGTGTTTATGGTGAAAATCACTTCATTACATCAAAGTTGTAACTGCCAACAGTGACGAGTGTGTCCCATAAACGAAAGCTTTTTATGTGTTACCAGGAGATGCTCTTTCTTGTCCTCGTTGACTGCTAGACCAACCTCCTTAGCTTAATTTTCTATGTAAGCTGCAAAATGCTACACCAACGTACTTTAAATTTCAGGCCGGCGATGACAATATCATCTGTATACGCCAGCAGCGTGGTTCTTTTGCTGTATATGAAATCATCAAGATATATACGACCCTATTATGGTTGTCGACGTCGACGTCGATGTCATTTTTTCGTCAAAAATTAGCGCTCGCAAGTTCAACTCCAGCTACGCTGACCACAGTATTTTTGCAGAAAGGTGTTCCTCCGTAACCGGAGTTGGACTGATGAGGCCTATTTGTTCTTGAAAAAATAACATCGACGTCGACGTCGACAACCATAATAAGGCGGATAGTCTTTCGAGTATTTTCGGTTAATTTAATATAACGTTGTAGTTGTTCGCTATCACTTCTTATATTCATCCGCAAGTTTCTGTGCCATCAACATCTTCAAATAAACTGAACAAATCTTTTGTTGTTATCATAAATTTATTGTGTTAATCCGCCAATCTCTTCGTACCCAATATGAAGCTGCTTTTATTTATTGACGATTTTACTATTTCAGCGTATGCGACTTATGTAGTTACAGTTAAGGCGGGTTCACCGTTCGTGTCCGGACAACTTTTTATTTGCTCTCAAAACATTTTTGCCGGAGAGGGTGCTGAAGTACGGTTCACCGTTCAGTTCGGCACATTTTATTTTGTTCTGAAGCAAACAGCTGATGATATTGTTGCCTACATACGATTTTTAGGGCAAATAACACATTCAATTCACTGCAAACGCATATTAAGGAGAACGCGGCAACCCGAATCATCAAGTCGTTCCGACAGAAAATCAAAATCAATTTGATTCGAACAAAGAGTGTTCAGCACATTTTTGTCGCGCTCTCAGTGAGACAAGTTGGGAAAGGAACGCGTAAAATTACTAACAAAAAGTGTCCGGACAGGAACGGTGAATCCGCCTTTAGTATTTTTTCCACATTTTCCAACATTCCACATTGGCTACTCAATTATTTCGAAAATATTTTGTGCGCCGCTTTTTATTGCACTCCTACTCTGCTGTCGATTCTGCTGTCCATTCTAATTTCAGAAATGGTGAGGGATAAGAATAAGAAGCGAGAAGAAAACTGTAATTTTTTAGTGGCTATGGTTATAACTGTTTTTGTGTTCTGACTGCAACCATATTTAAAACATGGCGAAGTAGCTGGAGAGTAGTTGGCCAGTAGCTACTTGATTGTATTTGCCAGACTAAAGGCATCAACATCGAATGCTGTCAACACCTCTGCCTGCAATTTCACTGCCCGTGCCTGGCAATTGACTTTGTTTGCTTAGCCAGATTCTAATTTTTGTATTCTTTAGCTATTTTATTTTGCTGTTATTGTTATTGACGTGACCCTCCGTTGTTTTTATTATCTGTTCACGAATCAGACTAAGGACTCTTAGATTTGGCTGCCACACAACGCTGCTTATCTATCTGCATGTGTAGGTACATTTTTTGTGGATGCTTATTTTTGTATTGCCTATTCTGCAGCTTTTACCAGCAATGTTGACCAGCAGGCGGCATAAAATGTTGGTTTTAGTTTCTTTATTTGAAGCAAACGGACGTGGGATAACGCGTCACTTTATGCCTACTTCGAGCATAGGCGCCTGAAGATAGACTACACTGCGACAGCTGGCGCTAAAATCAGCATGCCAAGACATACTTATTCCAGGCATACGGTGCTTTCCTTTCTTCCTTCCCACTCCCTGTGCTGACGGGCATCCTGTCTAGCTAAGATGTACGAACCTCTTCTAAGTCCATCCTGCCTACATTGTTCGCGTAAGTGCCACTCTTGTCGTCGGTTACTTGGTTGCCATAGTTGCCTCATTCAAGTTCAACAAAAGTGAAAGTCTTAGAAAATGATTGGCTTCTGGCTGCTGCATGCAGCAAGCTACCAACGCAGCGTACCGAGAAGACGGCAGCCATCAAAAAGGCGCAGAGGTTATGAGTGTCTGTGTATGCCTTAAGCGCAAAAGTAGCGCACGAAGATATATAAAAAATAAGTATGCGATATGCGTGAAGCGGTGCAAACAAAACAATCCAGCTAGGCGTCCTTAGAAATTACTAAAAAAAAACCGAAAAAAATAGAAGATACAAAACGCACAGGCCAGCTCAACAAAAATAATAGAGGATAATATAAAAAGGAATAAATTGCACGCCAGTCAAAACAAATAAAAGAGCGCACAGTCCTCCAGCGCTTTGCCGCTGTGTCATCCTTCTCGCCGCCAAGCCGAGTTAGAAGCTAATGCTCAACAAAACAATCAACTCGAGGCGTGTGCGGTGTTGTCCTTGTATGTATCCTTACTTTGCTCCCGCTTAAAGCTTTGCATATTTTCGAGTTTTATCAATTCTTCTTGTTACTGTCTGTACTTTGCGCTAGACAGTGTGACCAGGTTACCCATCTTATGCGTGCGTTTGAAAAAGTGATTTGTTGACGTGCTGCTTTTTGTGATTTATTTTTTGCTTTAGTCTGATGATCCATGTAACCATATTGTCATATTTCAAATCAGAAAATGTTTGCAATTTTTCTTATCCTTAACTGAATTCCATTTTGTATACCTCGAAGTTGTGCGGCCGTTATTAGATTGGTAGAAGTTATTTTATGTAAATGTATTAATGCTGGATGTTTCTATATTTGCTTGTAAATATTTGTATTGTAGATAATAAATGCAATGCAGCGAAAAGAGCATTGAAATTTAATAATTATTCGAACGCGAAAATATATATATGTACATATATACAAATGTACATGTACAGAGTATATAAGGTTGATTCACTGGAAAGCGATGTACCAAATACATACGTATGGTTTTCAAAATATTTCCCTCGTTATCACCTGACGAGTACAAGCAGGCGCAGGATCTCTAAGGTATAAACTTTTTTAATTTGATTTGAAAAAAAAATGTTGGAATTGTCCGAATCGCTGGAGGCGGAGAATTGATTTGAAAAACATCGTGAGTCATAAATCATAAAACATAAAAAACTCATTGAAACATTTTTATTTGATTTGTACGTATGTTCACTTCGGTATGATATGAGCTTAATACTCGCAATAACATGAACATACATACAGTGGCTCAAACAAACGACCAGTGTTGCCAGGTCTTCGGCATGAGAAAACGTACCTCTTGGTCTGAAAGAACGTTATTTCCTACCCAAAAACGTCTTATTCAAATGAATGTACAAAAAATTGTTCTTATTAAATTTTTATTGTATACAAAGGTACATACATATGTACGTAAGGTATATTAAAATGTCATTTTGACAGAGCACATTTAAAATTCATTGTAAACAGGTATGAGATCGTTAATGGGTAGGTTCAGAAGTGGCAGTAGTTGAGCGCAACCGTTGCTAAAACAAATCAGTGATACGAATGCGTCTTCTGAAAGGCTTGATACATTATCTGTCAAATTCAAAACACACAACATGTTGTCTCAAATGATCAGAAAAATATTACGATCATCTAACACGCAATTGTTCAGTTGATCAGAAGTACAAAACAACGCGTTCAGAAGGCTGATTAAGTCATCACCATTTTAATCGATTTTGTCTGTTTCTCTTTTGTTCGTTTAATGTTTATTATTTTTCCATAAAAGCCAAGCTCATTATATAACAAACAAAATATAAATCCACATTTCAAACTTTGTGCAAAAATTATAAAAAAATTTTAGAATTTTTAGAATTTTTTCAAGTATGCAGTTTGATAGCCCATAAAATTTCAGGGCAATAATGTGCAAGTTTAAAGCGGCTAAATAATCGCGTTGATTTTTAATAATTTTTTTTCTTGTAGACATTTGGTTAGGGGGTTGGTTGTCGAAAATGCTAAATTATGCTCTGCTAAGAAGGAGCATAGCAATATTTCAGCCTTTTTTGCGTTCATTACACTTTCAATAAAGTCTTAAAAAAGTCGCCTACTTTTTTCTGACTTTTTATGCTGCTACAGCTTATTTGATGCTTTTGCGAGCGTGCATGTTGCAAGAGATCAGCTCTTCCTGATTTGACTTTGCAAACATTACAATAAGCCTCGTAACCTCAAGTGTTTACACAACCAGCCTTTGAACACGAGATCCTTAGTCCAAGAACCCAAAAAAATGCACATGCGCTTGGTATGCATCATATTTAAGTCATTTGTATCCAAAGAATAAATATGTTTTGAAGCAGCTGCTGCAAAACACAAAGCTTGTAAAGATTTATTAAGAAAATAATTCAAAATCAGTTCTACTTACAAGATTTAGTAACAGAGAAAAATTACTGGGAAGTTAAAAAACGTCATTTTCTACACAAAAAACGTCCAAACGTCAATAGGATACAAAAAACGTCCAAATGACGTTAGAAACGTCAACCTGGCAACGCTGCAAACGATCACGTGTTTTTTTTTTAATATTCGTAATATTTTTCCAGCTAAATTTTGTTATTTTTATATAAAAATATCGTCGAAGCTTTAACCAAAACCGGGTAAATCACAGTTTCAGACTTTATACAAAATTTAAGAAAATTCAACAAATTTTCTCCAAAATTTCAACGTTTTATTCTGAATTTTTAGAAAATTTTTGGGTATGCAGTTTTATAGCCCATAGCCAATCTAATGAAGTACAAGTTTCAAACGGCTAAAAAATCGGGTTGATTTTTGAGAATTTTTTCTTGGTTTTCGTTAAAGCTTAGACGATATTTTTATACAAAAATACAAAAAAAATTTTGCTCGAAAAACATTACGAATATTTGAAGAAATCAACACGTGATCATTTGTTTGAGTCACTGTATGTACATACGTAATTAAAGACATAAAAACACACCGTATACGCTGGCTTGGACATGTCGTATGCATGGATGTTAATGCTCTGGTGAAATGCATCTTCGATCAAGGAATCCAAAGGATAGACCAAGTGCTGAGGACATACATATCTTCACTCGGAATCCACAATTGGCGCAACTTTGCAAAGCAGAGAGACAATTGGCGAAGTTTTATGTTCTCGACCCCCACTGACAAACAGTGTAGTGCGAAATAAGAAGAAGAAATACAAAAAAAAAATATTGCATAACACCGTGCGACAAAAACCAAAACATCAATATTCTTATAAAATTAAAGGCCAAATATAGTATCTAAAACTTCGCTTTTAGTTTTTCCCACTGACGATGGAATTTATTTTAAAAGCACTGTGAAATGTCAATGAGGTGGTTATTTCACAAAATTATTTAAAAAATTCAGTAGAATGTAGAATAGCACAATGGGTACCACGCGAAAGAGTAAAAATAAATTTGTTTGGTTTACAAGGACATTAAGGTATTGAAAAGGTCTTTTTGATTAATTTTAGTTTTCAGGCTAATAAAGTTCGGAGGACGAAATTTGAGGATGTCATTGTGTATATAGTATTAGTCTTTAGTATACATATAATTTTTCAAGAATAAATACTGAAAATTATCAACGATATTCAAGGATACAACTCTTTATAGCACAATGTAACAGATACATTACAAACTCTCTTAGAATGCCCAAAATAATTATAGAATTGTTGGGTCCATTGGCGTGTCGCGATGCTGGTAACCGATGAAAGACCAGGTGAAGAGGATTTGGCATTTCCAATTAGCGCCAGTTGGCACAGAAGAGAAACGACTGACGAGTCTAGCTGGACTCGGCCAAAATCGCTTAGGCGATTACAGCCCCATTTTAGAAGAAAAAGAAAAAGAGGGTACCCATACAAATCGTTTCACACAACCGAAGCTGTTTTTCCTTAAATTCGTGATAAGGGCTTCGAAGGTATTACTGCAAGTTCAATTGTAGATCAACCGGTGAAAACTATTGCCCACGTACATTTGAAAATAAACACACACAAAAATATCCGCATACTTTTTAATACATTTTTTTAGCAAAGGTAAATTCGTGGCTTTTTATAATTTAATAAAGATTTCGTAATATTTTGGCCCTATCGAATTTTCGTAGCTTCTTTGGGACTTGGCAAATTCTCCTTTCATTGGATATAAACGAGAACCTTTATCCTTTTCTAAACAATGCATTTTTACATTTGCCACCCCGGTTTCATTTAAATGGGTTTAGCATTTGTTGAATTATTCGACATTAACAAACCGCAGTAAAGTGACAAAAGCAATTTTGGCGGCTGAAACAAGATATGTAACACAATGTAATCAAAAGTTAGAAAACTTTTAGTTTGTTAACCCTTGGCTGTTGGTCACTCCCAATGCCGCAACACATTTATTAACTTCAAATTTGAACTGCTGCCCAGTAAACGGGATTTGCATGTCATTGCTCCCCTTAACACTTTTTCTTATCACTTCCACGCCCTGTCCTATTTTCATAAATTGAGTTGGGTATAGTAATCCGTTTCCTTTGCACACATACATATGTATGTACACTAGTAAACACATACACAGAAATATATATGGTCGTTTAAAGTACAAAACCGCGTATCAACAAAATGCAAAACCGCGTAAGTGCGGTTACATAAATTATTTTCTAGAGAGTAAAAACACTCATATTTCAAAATGGTTCTATTTTTTATAAAGCAATCGCATTTCTGGCTAGTTATATTTCAGAACGAATGGATAAGGATTGAGCCAAGAGCTTGTGTGAGCAAATCCAATTTTTGGCAGCAAATGTCAGTTACGCGGTTTTGTACTTTAAACGACGATATGTACTTATGTACATATGTATGTATGTATATAAATCCATTCAAAAACTACATACATATAAAAATACTTTTTTGTTTGGTAACACGAAGGATGTCGTTGTGCTTTTGATTTACCCACCTTTTGTGTTTGCTTTTGCCTTTGCACTTTTCACACTTTGTTGCTTTTGTTGCTTTTGTCAATGAAACTTGCAAATGCCGGTGTGTCTGTCTGTCTTCGCCTGCAATTTTCTATTCAATACAACAACGCCAACGCTCAACGCCAACGTCCTGGTAAAAATAATCCTTTGGGGTGGCTGCTGTAAAAAGTTCGCTCACCTACAACACCTTCACAAAAACAACAAATGCATATGTTTTTGCTGCCTGCTAAATCACTATTAGTCAAAGTGTTGTCGCAGACGTGGCGCGTTTCGGATGGCAGCAATTCGTTCACTTCGTCTAATTAAGTTGAAGAACAATTTTACTTTGGAGCGACACCGTCTGCCTTTTAAATATTTCAATTAATTTTAAAAACACTATTCTTTGTTGTAGTACTCGCACTGAAAACTATATCGCAATTTGCATTTAATTTTCGTTAGTTGTTTGCTTCTTTATTACCAACACTTTTAATAGCGGTATTTTGTTTTAAAAACTCGCGGAAAAAATAATATTGTAATTCCATGCTCATAATCGCCACTTTGTGGATGATTAAAAGCAATAATTAAAATTAGCTGGTGGCCAATTTATAGTATTTACACTCATAGGCGTTAATTGTAAGTAAAAAATATCTACTAATATGTAAGTGGAAGTTTTACTCGTTGGATCGCATCTAACAGGCAAAATATGCTTATCTTATTAACACAGCGAAATGTTATATGGCCGCTCGATAAGTTAATTTTGTTAGCGTACGCTGCACAACACAACTCGAAATTCAAAACAAGCGCTTTCCTTCACATAAAGCCAAACAAACCGACGTCCGACGTATCGAAAGCAACAAAGCACAATAAAACCACTGTGCAATCGTTGCTATTGGAATAGCGTTGAAAACAAGTTGATGGCAGTGTTGCCAGCCAAACTTAAAAAAAATGTAAGACAAAGAACGTAAATCTTTAGCAAGGAAAAACTGGCTAAATTGAAAATAAACGCTCTGTTAGTCTAGACTTAATTTTCGTAATTCAACTTAACTTAATATTTTCGCACAACCTGTTATATGAGGAACAACCTGTTATATGTTGGTGGTTAGTAAAAACTTAACTTTCCATAAGAAACTTAAGAATATGCAAGGCATATTTAATGTGCCTTGAGAACATGTAGATTTTAGATTGCGGCCTTGCATAAATGTAGAGCGGTGAGAGGCTTACCAGATTTTCGCTTCTGTAGTTCCAAAAAAAATTATTTATGACAAACAATTTTTTTTGCATGAATTTTTTTTTGATAGGCTGAAAAAGATACTAAATAAAAAAAAATGTATTTTCGCATCTGCCTTAAGTTGGCGATTTCTGACCGTAAGTTTAGTTAAGTCTAGAACAACTAACTATGATTTAAGAATTTTTTCTCCGTTTATTTCTGTGACGTTAATTATCTACGTTCTATAGCTTTACGTTCTATGGTTTACGCTCTTTGCAAAACAAAACATTTCAACCATCTGGCAACAGCGTGGGTTTCGAAGTGTACAGCATTGCCAGCTGCTGTTTGCGAAAACGGATATACGACAATCTAAGCGGATGTGCTGCCTTTCCATTAAATCACACGCACACATATGTATGCATTAAGTAACGTATCAATGCATACATACATACATATGTACACACATCGAGTTGCCTGGACAACCATGCATTCTTAACCGGTGCAAACAAACAGGTAAACAGACCCAAAGCCACCAAAAAGTGCAGCAGCGTGAGATTTCTAAATAGCAAAAATTACAGGAAAATAAATAGCTCAAGTCCAGTAGTTGACAAGTTATTGGAAGCAGCTTTGCCCTCATCGCACGCATAATAACTGGGGTCAGCAGTTCAATAGCTGTCCCAACTGTTCACATAGTTCACATAGTTATCGCGAAATGAATTATTACGACGAAGAAATCACTATAAACGGAGCCGACACGAAGAACCTAAATCACTTTAGAATGGATCGAATGCCAAGCACCAGCAGCGGTCGCAATATTGGCACGGCAAATTCACAACGCTTAACTGCCGCATCCAGTAGTCGTGCTGCTACTCTGCGTCAAAGAAATGTGATAAGCTTTTTTACACTTCCATTTGCTTATCATCTGATAAAATGGATTTTTTTAACCTTCCTTATTCCAGTTGCACGGCAGTTCCACTGACGATGATGGCCTGTTGCAGGACATTATTGATCACGACGACGAGGATGATGACGACGATGACGACGATGATGTAAGCGAAATGCAACACGCACAGCTCACCAACGAAGCAGCAGCCGGTGGCACAGCCAATCAACGCCCACAGACACGCCCAGGCAGCATACGCAGCGCAGCGAAGTCTCTATCAGCAGCAAAACCACCAGCGCGCGCTGGACCTCTGATTGTGCCATCCGAAAGTGAATCCGATGAGGCCGTGTCGCCGCAACCGCATCTCGAGGCCATGGAAGGGACAGGTGACGCCACACGCGTATCTGCGCCAGAGGTGCAACTTTCCATCAAGCCAGAGCAATGGGATAAATTAACTGTGCATCAAGAACTAAAAGATCTCTTTCCGAATATACTAAAATATACGCCACAGTGTATTGACACGCCTTATCGCCTGCAACCATTCATACCGGACTTTGTGCCATCGGTGGGCGACGTGGATGCTTTTCTCAAAGTCACTACACCACCACTGCTGAAACCCCAACGTAAGCAGGAAATCAATGATTTCTTGTATAAAATGGGTCTTTATGTGCTCGACGAGCCCTCGGGTGATCAATCGGAACCGAGTTTGCTCAATATGAAATTGCGCTCGGTGCTCAGTGGAAGCGTTGCTAAGGCGCGCACCACGTCAGCTTCTCTGATTCCGACAGCTAAATCGCCCAAAGATCTCGACAAGTGGATCAACGAGGTTGAGAAGTTGCATATGACACAAATGGTGAACGATGTACAGCCGCGGAAGGAGATCGAGCCGTTGTTGCTCAACTGGCCGCGCTCATATGCCGATGCAAGTGGTGCTGTGCAACAAGCTTATCAGCGTTGCCTGGAAGATGGAGATATTGCGCATTATGTGCGCACGTTGTGCCAGCATTTCGAGGTGGAGGGGCCCGCTGAAACACAAGTGGATTACATACTGAACGTACAGACGCTATTTGCTTTGTATTTGGCAGCCAATCAGGCGTGGGAGTAATTACCATCATTCAAAACAGCTATACATATATATACTATACATTTTTGTAAATGTAAAAAAAAAATAGATCTCATATTTAGTGAGTTCCAGAACGTCTGGATTTGCCGGTCTTGTAGGATCTAGTCCAAAGTAATTTCCGTATGCCACGTTTATATAAGGTTTATTAAAGGTGAAAATACCAGTTCCTTCAAAAACGCAAATCCTGCAAATCCTGGAGTACGGGAACAGGCTAATTATAAATGATATCTCAAAGGATATCAAACCTAGAAAGCTTTAATTTAAAAACACTTGAGGCCAACTGATTTATGTACTTGCACTCGTATAGGATCACTCAAGAGCACTCTCCAAGAAGTTAAAGTAGGTAATATATCTGGGTCGACTTTTTAGGCGTTCAGAGTGTGGTAGTACACGGTCAGCGGGAGCCAAAAAAAAAAAAACGTGAGCTAAAATGACGCTAAAAAAGATCGATTGGATGATAATAATGAGAAATTCGATCTGCTCATTTTTTATTTTTATCCTTAAAAAACCGTTGTCTAAATACAAAAACCCATAGCGACGGTGTGCTTGGATAAGGTTAACCCAAAATTTCTCCCCCATCTAATTTTTCTCCAGATTCTTATTCTGTCATCATAACCAAATTATTTGAACCGAAAATGAAAATCTTTTATAGAAGGATTCGAAAGACATCTCTAATAATAATAGATTGGCGCTTACACGCTTATGTTATTGTTTGGCCGCGCTTCTCCTCCGATTGTGCGCCTTGATGTGGTCATACCATACAAAGAGGAGGGACCTACAGTTTTACACCGACTTCGAACGCCGTTTGTATTTTTACGAGAAGCTATTTTTCATGGCAGAAATACAGTCGGAGGTTTGCCATTGCCTGCCGAGGTGCGACCGCTGTTAAGAAAAAAAACCTTTTTTCTACATTTTTTTGTGACCATTTTGACCAGCGCGTACTGCTAATTATCCTTACTGCAAAAATAATTTGCTTGAGCTTCAAAATTTGCAAAACTCCATTTTATTATATCTACGAATATATGTATGTATCTTCAATAACATTTATTTGCATTGCACCTCCAAATCTATCTATAAAATGGAGTACGCATCAAATGAGGCATTTAATTGCCGCTTATTCAGTTGTCGTTTGATAGCTCAAGATAAGCTGTTTCACCTAAGCACATTTCCAAGTTAATTTTCAATGCGATTATCATCTAATCTGTACCTTCTCTCTCATTTTTTGGTATGCTAAGCGGCTTTGAAATTAATGCACTAATTGATTTCCAAGGCATACATGTGCTTTCGAAATGCAAGACATATGTATGTATGTATTTACGTTGCGCCCCGTTACATCCACTGAGCTTGTGTATGCAATTATGCGACCTTCTCCTATCGACATTCAAACGTACGCACTCTTCGGACAGTAAACAGTTCGCTACGCAATATGCACCTCATAGTTGACCCCAATCGCCAACCCAGCTATGTAAACGCCGTTCTCCACCTACTACCAACATTTGGCACGGCGAACAACCCTCTGCCAGAGAAAGCGGTTGCCCTAATCGATGCGTCGGCTACTAAGCCTCAATTAGAGGCATGTTAGGCCGTAAGTAATGCATTGCATTGAGGTGCTCTTCGACCAGCGGGCCGCTCTGTTGCAGTCACTGAATCGGTAAATGAACTAAATCACAGTTAAGATGACCGTCGCCGCAAACAAACACAAACAATTGTGGGCATGGCAAGCCGATGAATGAGTTGGTACATAGGAACCTATGATTAGCGAATAGAATTCATGAGCACTGGATTTGGATGTGGGAGAGATATTGAAATGAACCCAGTGGGGAGAGTACTTACCCAGTCGGAAAAGTAGTAATGCATTAATACATGTGTGATAAATAAAATAATGTATTTCTTATGCGTTCTCGATAATATTACTGCTAACTATGTAATACGCATCCTAATGTATTCAAAAAATTAGTTCTTTTTTGATTCTAAACGTGAAGACCCCAACCCGCGCCCACTTATAGTTTTTAAGTAATTTGTTGTTAAAGTTGGGAAATTCACCAAATATGTTGATGCAAATTGCAACGAATTTATCATCCAAAAGTGCGTGAAATAGATAATTGTGACTTAAGTGTAAGCACTTTTAATGCACATGACCATTTTCTTTTGAGTAGCATGCTTTTTTTTGTTAATTTAACCACGATAAAACATTTATAAAAGTAGTGAAGTAGTAAACATGCGAGGGTTGCAACTGAACACCGAAGTTGGTGCTGCCAGACGATTTATCATGAAAATTTTTACTTGCGTCCACAGTATTTTTGCGTCAAATTCCTTTCTCTGTAGGCCGCGCTTTAGGATTATAACCCTAACCAAATAGAATTCTCCTTTTGGTGTGCACCAACTGGGGCTACCGCCCCAGCGATGTAGCCTTGCGAAAGGATGAGGTGTGTGGTAAACCTGGGGCTGCCGCCCCAATGTTGTCTTTTATGGTTACTGATTACCCTTTTTTTAGGTTTTTAATTTTTTTTTTTTAAATAGAGCCACAGCCGAAAATTTTTAATTAAAAATTGCGGGATTTTTTATTCCAAATTTTCCTTTTATTAATTATTTTATATTATAAAAAATATCGACGCAGGCGTAAATATTTGCTTTTTTAATACTGTTTATTAAAAACTGCAAAAAATATGGATTGTTATTATGTATTTCCAAAGAAAAACAAACATTTTTGTTAAAAAAAGATTTCCATAATTGAAATTTTTTTAGAGGTTGTTATTTAAAAAGCGCATATTCAAACCTACCCTTATGCTGTGGAGGTCATTATGAAATATAAGTTGACGTTCTTTGGCTGCACTTTTTATATGAAAATATGTTAATGGAAGTGCAAAAAATTTGAACAACAAATTTCCTAATTTATGTAAAAATATCGGTTTCTTAGCATCCTCGTAAAGTTTCATGAGAAAATTCATTATAGTTTTGCTAAAACACACACATGTCGATGTACACTAAAGTCAACCCTTACATTTTCTCACTGGGTAGTAATACATTACATGCGTCATAAATAATAGTTGCGTTGCCCAACTTTTCTGTGTTAAAACCTGTAAAACTGTCAAAAAGCAAAAGAAGCCAGAGAACCGAGTACGGGAACGTTTTCTGGTAAATTCCTGTAAATTCTTGCAACTTCTTGCGAGTTAGGGAACGCAACTAATGTAATGTATTTTTATGAGTATAAGATTCTATTACTGTTCAAAAAGTCCACACGATATTTCATATTAAATCGCATATTTTGCTATTTTCACTTCATTTTTTTATCAATAATATGGCAACTCCGACCGATGTTCAGGACTGTCAACTCTACTTGGCTATAAAGTGCCATATTGAGGATAAAAAAATGCCAAAATGCACCAAATTGAATAAAAGTACCAAAAACGGTGCCATTCTTTTTAATTCGTCGCATTTAGCATTAATATTAGAAACAAATTCCGAAAACAAAAGTCCAATGCCAAAGTAAGATAAACCAGTCGCATACACTATAGAAATTAGAAGATTTTGGTTGAGAAAAAGAAGTACACGCAAAGGATTTCATAAAAGTGTGTTGAAATCTTTCTATATTTGAAACGTGCCATTTTAACACTTTGTGCCAAATTGGAAAATTAAGTGCCAATTGAAGTAAAATAGGCCTAAGCAAGGCGAATTTATACAACATGGTTTTAATGGCCAAATTAGGTTTTCGCCGCGGTTCTTCCTAATGACAAAATCAAGGTCAATTTATACAATGTGGTGTTACTGGCGAATTTACATTTTCGCCGCCGTACTTATTAATGTCAAAACGATGTGTTTGTTGCAAACAAGGCGAATTGATAATACAACAAACACAAAATAAATCACACTATTTTGACATTGCGAAGCACCGCGGCGAAAATCTAACTCACCAGTAACACCACCTTGTATATATTCGCCTCGGTCAAAATATTTTGTTTGTTGTAAAGAGGGCGAATTCACATCATTTTGACATTAGGAAGCACCGCGGCGAAAATCTAAATCCGCCAGTAACACCATCTGTAAGGCGAATTTATACAAGGTGGTGTTGATGGAGAATTTAGATTTTCGCCGAGGTACGTCTTAATGTCAAAATGATGTGTTTGTTGTAAAATGAATTCGCCTTGTTTACAACAAACACATCATTTTGACATTCAGTAGTAGCTAGGCGAAAATTTAATTCGCCATCAACACCACCTTGTATAAATTCGCCTTGACCACCTTGTATAAATTCGCCATCGGCCCAAGAATGGCACGGTTTGAGCGAAATTGGCAGCCCTGCTGCTGCTACACCGCTTGTCATTTATTTCTTTAGCGATTATTTCCGCAGTTACATTTTTTGTTTTTCTTCGAATTTGTGTTTTAATTAATATTAAGTGCACGTTTAAAATATAATTTACACAAAAATGTTGTTCTGAAATATCTATTATTTATTGTGCCAACGATCTTTTCCGCGTTCAGCCAGCAGCGATGTAAATGTATTATGATTTGCCCAGAGATCATTTGTCTGTACTCATTTGCCATAATTCTAGGAATTCCGATTTCTTCTGCAGCTTTGGCAGATGTTTTCCACGAAGATTCGCTTGCTATTTGATTTTATGCATATATTTTCGGCTAGCCAACACTCTGGCCGATGTTTCCTCTAGGAACGCTAACGCCCTCTCTGCCACATTCACCACCACCACTTTGGCCATACAAACTGATTTGAAGCCCATAAATGGTACAATAAATTATCGTATAAATGGAAAAACGAATCGAGACAATAAACCTTGGTTCGATGGGCGCGGTTTGGATATGCAGCACACACAGTGTGTGCGACATGGACGCTGCGAAAAGCTTGTCAACAGCACTTGTTTGGGTGCTAAAATTCCGTATAACTTCACTAGCCTTGATCTCACTGACTACCGGAATCAGGAGCAAATGTTGAAGCACTTACACAGCTATCGCGCCCTGAGAAATGTACCGAAATGCTGGGCAGTCATACAGGTACGTTAATATAATTTGCAATTAACAACTACGAAAACTAATAACAAAAACGAATGTGTTTTAGCCATTTCTTTGCTCCGTGTTTATGCCAAAGTGTGAACAAATGAATGGCAAGGACATGGTGTATCTGCCTTCGGTAGAAATGTGTCGCAAGACTTGGGAACCGTGTCGCATACTCTACAACACATCATATTTTCCCGAGTTTCTACGTTGTAATGAAACTTTATTTCCTCCAAAGTGTACGAACGATGTGCAAGAGATGAAATTTAATGCTACTGGTAGCTGTCTCGCTCCACTGGTGCCAGTAGAATCGAGTAGTAGCAACTATCCTGGCATTGAAGGTTGTGGTGTGCAATGCAAAGATCCTTTGTACACCGATGATGAGCATCGGCAAATACATAAATTAATTAGTTGGCTTGGTACAATATGCTGTCTCGCAAACTTTTTTGTGGTGGCCACTTTCGTAATTGATTGGGAGAATGCAAATAAATATCCAGCACTGATCGTATTCTACATCAATTTGTGCTTCATGATTGTATGTTTGGGGTGAGTGACAAAATAAAAAGCGGAACTGTTAATAGCTAATTCTAAAACATGGGTTAACATAGTAGATACTTTTTTAATACAATTTTCTCACTAGGTGGTTGGCACAGTTTACACCCGGGTCGCGCGAAGATATCGTGTGCCGCAAAGATGGCACCTTACGTCATTCGGAACCCACAGCCGGTGAGAATCTTTCCTGTATCGTCGTTTTTGTGCTGGTATACTATTTTCTTACCGCTGCGATGGTTTGGTTTGTCTTTCTTACGTACACTTGGCACCTACGAGCTGTGGGCAACGTTCAGGACCGTATTGATAAAAAAGGCTCTTACTTTCATTTAGTCGCGTGGTCTCTACCCCTTGTGCTAACCATCACCACAATGGCGCTGAGTGAAGTAGATGGCAATAGTACTGTTGGAATTTGCTTTGTTGGGTATTTGAATCATCCGATGCGAGCTGGCTTATTGCTGGGACCATTGTGCGGCGTTATATTGGTAGGTGGCTACTTTGTCATACGCGGCATGATAATGCTTTTTGGATTAAAACACTTTGCAAACGACATTAAATCGGCATCGGCAAGCAATAAGATTCATCTAATTATTGTGAGGATGGGGCTCTGTTCGGTATTTACGCTTTTATTTATACTAGCTGCCATTGCATGCCACGTAAATGAGTTTCGAAACTCCCACCAATGGGCCGAGAGCTTGCGGATGTTCATTATGTGAGTAATTTATTGGCATTTCGGTACTCCTTTCACTAAAAAATCTTTAAAACAACGTTTCTTCTCTCAGCTGCCGCATTTCAACCGAAGAGCAGTGTAGAATTGAAAATCGGCCCAGCATTGCCTTGTTGCAGCTGCATTTACTCTGCCTCTTTGGATCGGGGATTGTCATGTCAACATGGTGCTGGACACCTTCATCAATAGAAACTTGGCGGCGTTACATAAGAAAGTAGGTTACTTTACTAAATGTTATCAACTTTTTTAAGCAATTTTTGTTCCCCAGAAAATGTGGTAACGAAGTCGCCGAGGATGTTAAAATGCCAAAACACAAAGTTATTGCCCAAACTTGGGCCAAACGCAAGGAGTTTGAGGATAAGGGGAGGCTCTCTATTACTCTGTATAATACACATACCGATCCTGTAGGTTTGAACTTCGACGTAAATGATCTAAATTCTTCTGAAACAAATGAAATTAGTTCAACATGGGCAAATTATTTGCCACAATTTGTTAAGCGTCGCATGGCTCTCACCGGTGCGGGAACCACAAACTCTTCCAGTCAAGGCCCTCGAAAAAATTCCGTTGACTCAGAAATAAGTTTTAGCGTACGTCATGTTTCTGTGGAATCGCGACGAAATTCTGTGGACTCTCAGGTGCGTTCTTGTCATTCAAAACTACTCTAACCGATTATTTTAAAGTATAATGTATATAAACCTTCAGGTATCTGTGAAAATCGCCGAAATGAAAACAAAAGTTGCCTCGCGCTCGCGAAGCAGCCATCATCATCACAACCACAGCAGTAAACAGGCGTCTGCCACGAACAAGCGCTCACAAAAACGACGCGACTTTATATCCTCAGCCACTTCTGGCCGTAAATATAGTGGACGTCGAGAGAGCAGCACTTCCATTGAGTCGCAAGTCATTGCCTTGAAAAAGACTACATATCCGAACGCAAGTCACAAAGTCGGTTTATTTGCCCATCAAAGTACAAAGAAGCATCATACACATGGTAGCAAAATGATGAAGCGGCGCAGCGCAAATGCGGGTGAGTACATGCATACATACAAGTGCTTATAATTTGGATTTAAAAATTAAACGGTTACCCTACAGGTTTGGATCCCGCTGATATCAGTGCATTTTTGGCCAAAAACGGTCAGTTCTTAATGCCATTCCTCCAGCAGCAAGGCTTAAGCAGCTCGTCCGATGCGGACAATTCTCANGCATGGTAGCAAAATGATGAAGCGGCGCAGCGCAAATGCGGGTGAGTATATGCATACATACAATTGCTTATAATTTGGATTTAAAAATTAAACGGTTACCCTACAGGTTTGGATCCCGCTGATATCAGTGCATTTTTGGCCAAAAACGGCCAGTTCTTAATGCCTTTCCTCCAGCAGCAAGGCTTAAGCAGCTCGTCCGATGCGGACAATTCTCATGCTTCATTCAAAATTCAAGATTCCCGCTTAGACGTAGTACTGAAGCAAGATCTAAGTGACGACTACAACGACGGCGGGAATATAGATGCACAGCCTCGCAATGGCCCACGAATCGAAGAAATAGACACAGATATTCATGAGCGCAATATTAAAAAACAAATAGCGTTAGAAAATTTACTAAAAAATATGCAGCAGTCTAATGAATCGGCCACAAATCGAAATTCTCGCAACTCCACACGCAGTCGTCATTCACGAAAATCCCAGGCTACCAGTTCCGCTGCTGTTGCTGCGGCGGCCGTAATGGCCAATGGCAATAATCGGCGTTCCCAACGCAGTGGCAAAGGAAGAAAACAAAGTTCTAGGCGTTCGAATGTCGCTGCAGTCGCCGCATTGCAGAAGGACGATGAAAATGTTCTTAATATTTCCGATATGAATTTGCATTTAGCACGAGATCTCAATTGTGATGCTGCTGATTCCTTTACTTCATCATGCACATCCTCTGAACTCGACTTGCCACTGGTCTTAACATTACATAGCTCGTACTCCGGACTATCTACCGGCAAGCCAAATTCACGAAGCAGCAAAACTAGCTGCGATGTGGGTATACAAGCCAATGCCTTTGAAATAGCTACGCACAATTTAACATCCTACGACGAAGATGAACTGAAAATGGCTATGCGACAATTAAATGCAAAGGGTGTGCGCCAGAAAAGTGAATATGCAGATGAGGCAGTTGATGCAACCGAAATGCAAACGTTGTTGCACAACAACAATAAGCACAAGGAAGCAATGTTGTTGAGCGAATCCGAGAAACTAAAATTATTGTTGCTGCCATCGAAATAGAGTTGAATGGGCGAGCACATACATACATACATTCATATAAACATATAATGCTCAATAAGATCTGAAAGGAACCGCTGATCTAAACGTTCTTCAATCTCAGAAATCACTTTTTGATTTTGTACTTATTTTAAAATGCACTGTGGTGTGATTTTTAATTACTCCTAGGAAGAGTATTTTACACTAAACAGTATAACATTATAATGTTTAGACTTAATTGAAACATCAGTAGACACTAGGTTCAACTTTTATACTACTATAATAAAATTTTACACTCCTAAGCGCACTTCCTGCAGCATTTACATCATTTGAAATTGTCATCTGAATAATACTCACACGTATATCGCAAAACACGAATAATGAATTTGCAAAATAATATACATATATACATATATGCATACATATTACAAACTTGAACTGACTTATAAACATATTTATTTTGTATACATATTTATATAAAATACCTGGTGTGATGAATACGAAAGTGACTAATACAGGAAAATTACATGCATAGACATGTATCAGTGTACTGCAGCGAGCTACTTACATTTCGAGCTACCTGAAAGCTTACTTGTATTCACTGGGCTTGGTTCGAAGCAAGCAAGTAAATGCTAGGCTTGCTTGTTGAATTTCAACTCATATTCGGACTTGATTTACTTCAAACAGGTGTATGTCCAACGCTGCTACCGTTTTCGTTTGCGTTCAAGCTATGATTTAAATTGGGTTGTTTGAAACAAGTGTGAATCATAGTGGCGCTTGTATTTCTTTCAAGTAGCTTGAGAACGTAAATGAATCGGCTTGTGCAGTACACTGGCATATATGTATATAGTTAATTACATAAACCTTGTAATTGTTAAGTGTAAGTTAGTTAGTGCCTTAAGACTAAACAATTTTTACAATTAACAAAACTATATTCTTAAAATTTTGTATGCATGTATACTCAAAGAAAAATTGTTTCGTAATTGCGAAATCGTATAATAAAAAAATACCAATCATTTTATTTGGTACTTACCTAAAATAAAATTGAAGTTTAATTAAAATTACTTGTTCAAGCGTTTCTCAGTTTGCGAAAGTCTAATAGTATTTCCAACTCCTTTGTGAAGACGTAACAGATCACTCGATCTTTGCACTCTTCATTCTCAGCAATCGCAACTCTGGACTCCAAATTATTTTATTTAAAAATTCACCCAAGAAATAGCAAAATACTGTGAAGCCCAATAAAGCACTCAGCATTAAGTATCGCATTGGTAAATTAATAATTTCCAATAGTGGATATACCCAATGACCGGAGAAAAAGCGCACTATATGCATCCAAATTATATAGAGTACCATAAATATAATAGTACCCGTGAGTCCTGCCGTGCGACTTGGATACTGACGGAAGCAAGTAAACATATCGAGTATAGCGAGCATAGCAACATTGGTATGAACGATATGATTCAGCCAGCTGTGAAGGGAAAATGTACGTACATACACATGTTTAGAAACGTTTACTTGGATATATCGTAATCATCAATGCAAA
>NW_016158597.1:90953-121129 GCF_001687245.7 Rhagoletis zephyria
CACATGTTTAGAAACGTTTACTTGGATATATCGTAATCATCAATGCAAATGGCCCTATATGACATTTTACAAAAGGATAAAATACTTTTTAAATTGACTAAGAGATCTGGTTTAAAGGTGAAAATAAACCTCATTATTTTAAGTATTTTGGTATAACCAAAATAATGGAATATTTAAAAAGTGAACTTCTGATGTCCTCAAAAAATGCCTTTTGCATTGATGATGACGATATGTACATATTGGCAGCATAATTACTTGGGAAAAATAGCGTCTAGCGCTTTGGGGAAAATGAGCTCCCGATCATAGGCATATATAACCCAAAAGGAAATGCAGAAATTATGTGCTATGGGAAAAGCCCAAGTGGCGAAGATATAATCTCGCAACTTACGCACACCCGGCATCAGCCTCGTCTGACCGACTTCATTGGAGCCAACTAAGTCATTTAGAAGCGCAACAAAGTGATATAGTGCTTGTAATATCTAGAAAGGCGAGACTCAAAAAACAAGTCGCAAAATAATTAAACTGTAAATTACAAACCATATCCAGAAAGGTAAGGTATTTAAATTTTCCTCCCCAACGCGTCTTTAACTCTTCCTCCTCCGGCAAACGCTGAGGCCAATGCACATTAAACCAGTGATAGTAAATGCCATAGGTGAACTGTAACAGTCCAATGATGTGTGTGAGCATCCTCAGGTAAGAGAAGGCACCCTACGGTTGTGCAAATACGTACATATGTTTATGGCTTTAATAAATTTACACGCTTACCTGTGTATACGCATCGTTCGTTGTTGTCAGGCGTTCCTCAACGATCGCATTTTGCACTTTCACCTGCTGCTGTTCCTTTAGTTTCTTTTTGCTTTTTGTCATTTTAGATACTAACTTACTGGAGTCGGATTAATGATTATACTGCTTATATTTAATTTAACTTGTAACTAATTATTCCACTACCACTTGCGCCACACATAGATCTCACAAAGTCCACTGTCCACTTGCCAAGTGGAATCGAAAATGTGGCGAACTCTTCGTATACAGTTGCTCTCAAACTGTGGTGGTGATAAGGCAATTCATGTTAGAGAAGTGACGAATATTTGCATTCGCATTCGCATATGCTAATGATTCGTATCATTTTAAACGTTCGAATCGACATGCGCGCGAGTGTTTAACAAATTTTGCTTAAAGTCGTATACGCAACCGAGAACGAATTTTGTATTCCTCGAAAGCATAACGTCAAAACGAAGTGTTTGTTGTAATTCAAACTATCACTGGGCGTATACTACGGTTTTCTTAAATTTTTTTGTGAAAAAAAGAGAAAAAGGTACAACCCATGTTTGCAACGGCAATATATGCCTGGCTGAGCGTGCAGAGGAGCGTGGCGTTATTTGTTAGCTTCCACAAGGGGCGGGTTCGAATTCCGTCAGACGCTTCCTAATTTTATTTTATTTTTTAACCATGAAAAAGAATCTTTGAAGTACAGAATGAACGCGTACGCTTCAGTACATATTAAACGAAAAAATTTATCAGACAAATTTCAGAAAAAACATTCGAAAAAGTATCCGTTTCCCAAACAGTTTTCCGTAGTTGTTTGCCGCACACTTTAGTGGGAAAAGGATCGTCAAAATACCCGAAAATGGAATCGGTAAACGGACAAAAATCCGCACTTCATCTACTTTTTTCCTTTTTCGGATAGGTTTTCGGATTTTTTTCTGGCTGGGTTAGTTTAATTTACACACTTTGTTATTTAATTTTATTACTCACCATTGCATTTAATCATTTCCGTTGTCATTTTAATACAACGCAAGGAATAAAAAAACCCTCATCAAATATTCAATATCGTTTAAAGCATTTATTTAAAATTCATTATTATTGGCTTGCAACTTTGTAACGGACTCCAGTGCGCTGATATGAATATGTTTATAGTAAATGATAATATCTGCAATCATATTTGCTAGCATTTGTTCAACGAGATGTTTCTGTGTAATTAAATCTAAGTGACCTGAATAAATAAATTAAATTGTGTTATACATATAACCATAAATACATATGTATTTAAAATTTGTATCGCTGAATTAACTGGGTTCATTATACTTACATACATATTTAGCATGCAAACTATATTTCAAATATTTTAGTTTTTATAGGAATTGACTACACAAAGTTTTTATTTGGTTAGATTTTCGCATTGTTTTGGCTTTAATCGAGCTACATACGATATATTAAATACATTGTAGAAATTCATGCAAAGCTTTTGATTTAAAATATCGTAAGAAACTTCTCTTTGTTTTCTAATTTGCTAATTGGTTTTCTCCCTCTCCTGAATATCAACAATATTTAAATCACCTTTTCTGAATGCAATATTTAATAAACTGTGAATTAAAGTTGTTTATTTGATTTTGCGTTGCGCTAACTTCAGTTCTTTGGCCCAAACAATGTTGTTCATGAATTCACCAAGCAGGTACAAACATAACGTAAAAGCCAGTACAGCCACAAAAAAGACAACACGCTGTGGCAATTGCAATACCTCAAGCACGGGATATACCCAAACACCTGAGTAGTGCTTAACCACATGAATCCAAACTAGGTAGCTGAGCATAAACGCGGCGAGACCTGTAATACCTTGGCTTCGCTTGGGATAGGCACGGAATGATGTGAAAAGCTCCAGAATAATGAAGACCACAATATTAGTGTGCACAACGTGATTCAGCCAACTGAAAAGCAAAGATATGTAAATGAAGCAACTATGAAAGATAGAACATTGTGGAAGACAATACAAGTCTAATACATCACACCTACCTTGGAAACACTGCATCCAATACCCGTGGGAAAACCAGCTCACGGTCTATAGCATATAAAGTCCAGAATGTTATGCCTACATTCAAAGCCACTGGAAAAGCCAAAGCTGACATCAGGTAATCCTTGACCTTGCGGATGGTTGGTATACGTTTCGGCGCAACTTCATTTGTTCCCACAAAGTCATTTATTAGGGAAATAATGTAGTAGAGTGATTGAATAATCTATGAAACAGAAGAAAAAGTTAGTCCTTGCCATATATATGTATATATATATATTTTTTTAATAAATATTGGAAATTTCCAAGGATATTCAAGGATAAAGTTTTAAAAGGACATTTTCAACACTTATTCGTCCTGATGCAGTAAAAAATATTTTTTTTTTCAATTCTATACATTTTTTTCTTTTAATTGATACCCATATATTGGTACTCTACAATGCGCCAAATCTTTAAAATAATTTTTTTTATTCAATCATATCCTAGAAATTTCGGTCCTTTAAAAAAATCCTGACGTCAGAGAGAAAACTTAAAACGGCAGTTATACTATATTTGGGTCCTAGTTTAGTGAATACATATATTGTTTTTTTCATATATTTTAAACATTTTTGGTTCTTGTGGCACGGTGTAACGTACATTTCATCGAATTATAAGTCTCTACATCGTTTTATGCAATACAAAATTTTAGTTAGTTACGGCTTTTTTGCATTTCAGCGACGACGTGAAATATTTACACACTTTCTTTTTGTATTGTTTTTTTTTATTATGACTATATTGAAGTAAATGAGCGATATGTATAAACCTAAGCATGACTGTGCTGTGCAAGCCTGAACAAGCATATAATTAAATAATTGCTTTAAAAACTATTGAATAAACTGCATTTCGAAACTCGAATTTGCTGGGAAAACGCATTCAAAATTTGTTCAATTCAAGACCGATTTGCCTTGGATTAATTCAAACAGTTGGTATACAAAAAAGACATATGGAAAGACAAATCGCCATTTTTGGAAAGTTAAGTTATCTGTTAAACTTAAATTAAATTTAAATAAATAAAATAAATAATATAATAAAATAAATAAATAATTAAATTACATACTTCTCTATATTATTAAACATGACGCGCCATAAAATCTTATCAATTATTCTTAAAAGATTTATGGATAGACTCTATCGTCCAAAGAGCATAACATTGTCATAGCCATTGCATATGCAAGTCATACCCAGATAGAATTCGCCATTTCCTTTAACCTCAAGCCAACACAAACTTTATACTAGCGACGACTATTAAAATTTATTCCATAATTGATAAGATAAAATTGCAGCTTTGTTGCAAAAGGTGTGCGTCCTGATATGAGAACACAAATTGAGGAACCTAGAATTATACGCCGCCTTTTTTCAATTTTTTCAAGGCAGAATCACAATCAGAAAATACTTATTGTTTTTGCAACACCATAAAAACGCCCCAAACAGTTTTGAGGAATAGTCCTGAAGTAACAGCACTTGGCCAGATATACATAAATCTAGGTCGTTCCAATTACATACACACGGTTAACGTGAGAACGATCAAACCAGGTTCTATGGCAAAACGCATCTCTAACCAATCAGCCACAGCGGCCGCAAAGGAAGACTACTCATACGAAATAATGCTTGATGTCATTATTTTAACTTTATTACCGCATCCAGAAATGTTAAGTATTTAAATTTTCCTCCAAAGCCACTATTCCTATTCGCCTCTGTTTCAGGAAACTTTACATAAGTATAGTCGTAGTAAACAGCATAGGAAAATTGCACAGCCGCCGTTATATGAACCAATGTACGCAAAGCCTTATAAACTCCTTGATGCAAGGCGTCAGCCGCATTCACGTTATTTGATTTGCCTTTGACCATTTTCAGCACTAATAATATTAATCAATAATTATGAAGGGACGATCTTTGCTCTGTTCGTGTATATATGTAAATTGTAACGATTAATAGCGGGTTACTGTCTGACTAACAATACACACATTTAATTAATTGAATTGATAATAAACAAACACAATCAGCGTCCGCTGATCTATTTCGAAGCGGACAAAAAAATCAATGAAACTAGAATGTCATGTAGAATGCAGTGTTGCCAAGCTTGCGATTTGAGAACGCACTAAGAACTCAAGAAAAATCGGGTTTTTCTTGAAAAAAGCACCAAATTTTTATCGGAGTATTTAATAATACAAATTTTTTTGGAGGGATGCTGATTTAAATTAATAAAAATCAATGTTTCCTGCTCGACGGTCGAGTTTTTTCTGCTTTCTATTAAGTCAAATATTTTCGTCCAAGTAACGATAACATTCTTGTTCTTATTTTATTAACTAGCAGCTCTGTCCAGCGTTATCGCTTCGCTTAGATTCAAGAAAAATGTATAAATATTTTCGTGACTGTTTATATGTTAAATTTTTCCTCGTTTTGCATACTATTTTCTGCAATTCCTGTCAAACGAAAGCAAAAACCAAAAATAAAGTTTCATGAACTATGTGGTAGTTTAAATCTACACTGCAGCCTCTTATGATCTCGTGAACTAAAGGAACATAAAAAACTTTTCTTTCCGACTGCTTGACACTGAAACATAACGAAATTTGATTTTCTTTTTAATATGCCTTATTTGAGCGCATAGTGGGAAAAATCTGTGTCAAAAATTTGTTGGCTCGCTTATGATTGTCATTGTGCCATGATTTTGTTTCCATTTTTGTAAAGCTGCTAAAATATTTACGATTGATATTGATTTTTTTTAACATTTACCGATTTAGTATCTTCAAACTAAAAAATGGAGCACCAAAAAACGCACCAACCACCAAACTCAAAAATTTTGGCGTTTTGAATAAAGAAAAGCACTACATTTAGTGCGAAAAGCAAGACTATGGCAATAGTGGTGGAATGTGATGAAGAAAACTGACAGCTCTGTCCGAAGCATATCAGTGGCGCTCAAACTATTTATAGTTTATGGCTATCAAACTGTTAATTTCGTCCCAAACCGATTTCGGTAGAGCATTTTTGGTCCCAAAACACAGTTTCGGTGCCAGTGTGATCGAAAAATCGCAAAAAACATCGCAATTATAGCAGAAAATTATAGAAAACATATACCGTGAACATCTCATGCTTAAATGTAGGCAAATTTTCAAATTATTTCCACCATGCAAGCGAATAACTGACAGCTAGAAAAAAAGTACACAAAAGAACTGGTCAGGTTTTTCATATTACCCCGAATTTCTCAAGAGGAAATTGAAGCATTATTGCATCAGCACTGACCGTCAGGTGACCGGTCATTTGCCAGTAAGATTTCTTGTAGGGAAGCCAACTCTTTTTTTTTGTTATATGCAAAAGTTTAATTCCATTGATATACAGTATGCTGGCAAAACTTTTTGAAATATGACGAATGTTTTGAAAAAAAAGAAACAAATAATAAAATCAAAATAGATAAAATGATAGCATTTTTAATTGGTAACAAGGGAATCCAACAAAATAAAATAGAATCTACGTCTGAGGGCTAGTAAAATACGTAAAAAATTTTGTGAATATTAACACTGTAAGATAAATTTTTTAGAAGTAGAAATATAATACTATTTTTCTAAAAAATTCTGAAAATATTTTATATGGAAAAAATGCGTAGGGCAGTCAGCAAGAAAATTCTCAAAAATCAACGCGAAATTTTTAGACATTGTATTTTATATGAAAAAAAAAAAACAACTTTTCGTAAAACTATTTTTCGATCGGAAAATTCTGCTTCACTTCAGGAGACTTTTGATAACAATACCCAATTGTTTATTTAACAATTTTTTTTAATACTTACGATGTTTTATTAGTCCCTCCACTGCATTCTTCGGGGTTTTGGGGGTTTTTGGCGGATCTATAAATTATAGTTACTACGAAGAAATGGTTAAATAAACAATTGGGTATTATTATTTGCAATCTTATCTTGCAAAGAAACAGAGTTTTAAGAATTATGTACCATTTCTACGAAAAGTTTTTTTGTCCATATAAAACAACGTGCGACAAAAACCCAAAAATGTATAAAACTACCGAACAAATCAATGTATTCACAAAACTAGGCGCCAAATATAGTATAACTGCGTTTTTAATTTTTCTCTCTGACGTCAGGATTTTTTTTTTAAGGACTGATTTTTCTAGGATATGATTGAACAAAAAAAATTATTTAAAAGATTTGGTGCATGTACAGTAACAATATGGGTATCAATTAAAAGGAAAAGCTCTGTAGAAATGAAAAAACTAAATTTTATAGTTCACCAGGACGAATAAGTGTTGAAAATGTCCTTTTATAATTTTATCCTTGAATATCCTTGGAAATTTCCAATATTTATTTTTGAAAAATATATATGTCAATGACTTATATGTAAACTACCACATCCTCGAATTTCGTCCTTCTAACTTTATTAGTTTTAGATAAAAAAAAATTTACACTTCCCTATATAAGAAATTGATAGGTAAAATATACATAAATGAAGATACTGAAATCATTACACTGTACAGCACTCGGCTGGGTATCGGACTAAATCATTTTTTTTTAAGAGATTGATAGGTAAAAAAGTAATTTCTCCATTTTTCAAAGTTACCCTCCGATATCGAGATATGGGCCTTCGAAGTTCGAAATAGGACCCTTGGTAAAAAATTATTTTTTATTATATGTAAATATGTAACTATGGTGCTAACTATGGGCCAAAGGTCGGATCTTCGAAACATTAAGTTACGTTTTTTTCTATTCTACAGAATGTTGAATGATTTTTTTATTCAATCATATTCTAAAAATTTCGAAGTCCTTTTAAAAAAAATCCTGCCGTCAGAGAGTAAAAATAAAAACGCAATTTTACTATATTTGGCCCCCAGTTTTGTGAATATATTGATTTTTTCGTGTGTAAAGTTGACTGTCGCACGGTGAAATACATGGAAAACTTTGAGCGCTTTGAGCGACCACTAAATATTTTTTGATTCCAAAATAAAAAAATAAGGGAATATTTTTTTGGTATAGAACAATCCTAGGGGGGGAGAGCGTAAAATTCCAACTTTACTTATTCACATGCATTTGTGGACCACCCTAATGTACATACGTATACCCGATCGACCATTTGGTGAGAGAAGTGCAATAGTGCTTGAGAGCAGGCTCACATTAACAGGCAATTGCAACCTTTTCTCAATCTCATTTGTATAAAGCTTATTAAAATATTAATGCCTAAAAAACAATCACCCTTAACAAACCGAGATATTAACTGGTATTGAGAAACACTTATTTATCGCAATAGTTTGAAGAAAGTCAGAATAAGAACAAATATATGTATATGTATAGGTCCTATTTTGTTTTCCACCTGAAATAATTAAAAAAAAATTTATTGTGTTCCAAATCAACCGTGAACGCCAGCTGGCAGTGAAGCTTGCAAATATTTGCTAATTTCTGTTCACGACAAACTTAGTAAGTTTCTCTCTTTGGGAGAGTAAGATACGCTATTCTCTGAATTTTGATACTGGCTAATTCTTACTGGCTTTTGCATGGCGAACAGAACTGTTGAAAGTAGCACAATCATTCACTTTATGTTTTATGCGATGCCATGGCTCTCGTAGCAATTTGTTATACGCCCCCTATTACAACGCATTGGCTTCAGTTTTATTATCGCAACACTTTCCCTTTAGTTTCTGTTTTCATCTCAAAGTTTTTGCATCTAACATGAGAGTAGCCATTCTAAAATGTTTGACGCTCCTGATATCCGCCTCCTTGAGCGCCAGTAACAAGCGACTCCTGGCGAATCCCGGTTTCGATAGTGCCGACTCGTGGGAGTCCGGATACCTGCCTTGTGCACTCGAAGAAGTTGTTTTCCCCGAAACATATCCAGCCGTGCTACCACTTCCAACCAAAGTGGACATCAGCGGAATCGTGTTACCCCGCGATGGTGCCCTTCTGCTCAGCGACGAGTCGACAATTACGCTTGGAGGAGAATTGCAGCAGAGAGAATGTCAAAATGGACGTAGTCGCCGTGCTTACTTAAAAATTCCAGTGACAAGAAAGTGGTATAACCCAAGTAGTTGGCAAAGTCCCGCGTCTCAAGCCCAAAACACGGCTATACCACATTTGGAACGCGTTCCCTGTGACAACGAGACAGTGGTAATGCCACGTAGTGGGCCGCTTTCGATTGATTTGGAGAATGTTCCTTATTTGAGGATGGGCCATCTGAATTTGGCCGGATCTCTCATATCGAATGACTATCTAAATTACTTGATACACACTGATATCGGTCAGCTTTTATTCAAAAATAGTCTGGATACAATGGCGCAGTATTATCACCAGGATCCCTGCGGCTGTCACATAGACGCTTTAGTATTTTCGGAACCCATTTGCAAGAATGTGGCAGGGCAATGCGAACGGCCGCACTGTCTGGTGCCGGTAACGCCTCTTGCAAGTTGCTGTCCAATATGTGGTTCTGTGTTGTCATTCCAAATGGATTACTGCAGCGAACGGAATTTAAATAAATTACGGGAACTATTAGCAGCTTCTGTTCAGGAACAAGAGCTTACAACCGACTTAGATTATCACATTACCTACGTAAATGCCGAGCCATATGGAAACTACTTAGAGGCCATTATTGTCGATCGTGAAGCATACTCCGAGAAGAGCGTGAAGTTTGTGGCCCAATTGAATGCAAGCACCGATTGGTCAAAAGTCTTTGAAAGATCGTACAAAATGGATATTCTTATATCTGGACGCCCCTACAATCCGAATATAACATTTGGCTCTGTGCTGCTCATCATTTTGTGCTTGATGTTTGTCTCGGTGGTGGCTTTGGTAATTTTCGCACACTATGCGCCCGATCATCGCTATTTGCGCTACGTACCGCGGTGGGTCTATGATCCGAGACGTTGGCGTGCATTGTTAGTACATCCCTCCTTCGTGTTTGCACGGTTTGATAATGTTACGGCCAACGGTGCAGAGGCAGATGCGACCGATGGTATTGCCATGGGCTACGATGCAGAAAGTGGGCAGGTAAGGGAGCGCGCTTTCGATAATCCGATGTTTGGCGAGAAATTAAGAGAGACCGGTGCCGCAACTACTGCAGCCGGTTTTGCATCAACCAGTGCAGCAGCAGCAGCAGCTGGCAGCACTTCAACAACGAAAGCAGCTATGGTTGTTGGCTTGTCAAAAGCCACAGAACAAAAGGCGGCAATGAAGTCAAGTGGCAACAAATTGGAAAGTGTTACGTTGGTCGATGCCATGGAGGGTGGAGACATTGAGGAGGAACAAGAATTGACTGAAATCACACTCGGCGATTCGTCGGCCAACAACAGTGATGACGAGGAGGAAACAAAGGAGTAGTAAAGTGAACGAGAAACCTCAAATGCATATGCATGGCATATATATAAATATTAGTATCTGGATAGGATGAGCTAAAATATTTATAATTAATATATATATGTAATCATTGATTCTAATAAATATAAATAGTAACTCGTTATTAAGTACGAGTAATCATGCGAAAGTGTTTTTCTTTGAAAACAAATTGAGAATTTCAGGATTCTGAAAAATTTTTATGCAAAGTTATCTAATTTACTTCAAATGCAAATGGTCAGGTTATCTTTACGTATCATAAAATCTCCTTTAAAATTGCATTCAGTCATTAGTGCATATTTTACAGTAAATACCTTGTTTTGCATATCTTGCGAAAATCCCGGTTTCCGCATTTTTATTTACAATCATTGAAATTTAGTGCGATATCTCTTGACAAAAATATTGCCTATAATTTTTTCCCAAATAATGTTAGATAATCTAGATGCATATCTGCATCAAAAATACAATTTTGAAAAAAATGTCGCTTACATCTTTTTGGCGGTCTCGACATGTACTCTATCTGGAAATAAATTGTTTTCGTTCTTTTCTTGTTAAAATACGTGTGCTATTTATTTTTGTACCGGCAACAAAACATTAGGAAAATATTTTTAATTGCATATTTTACTTTTTTATAGCGCATATTTTTGAAATTTGTGTGCATATCGTCGCCCGTATGCCAGAAACATGAATAGGGGTATTCTCTGAGCCTTGCAAAGCCCTTGCAAGGTGCACGGATTGCACGGTTTGCAAAGCTGTCCTATACGAAAACCGGTTTTTACCGTGCAATCCGTGCAATCTGTGCACCGTGCAAGGGCTTTGCAAGACTCAGAGAATACCCCTAATGTGTAAAAATGAAAATTTTGGGAAATCAAGTTAGAAAGTTTTTTTTGTTTTTACGAGACTTAACTCTACATTTATGCAATTGAAATTGTAAAAAATTATGTTTCCGTGTACGCATGGTATTCTGGGTTTTGGTATAACATAAAACATCCAAAAGTTAATCAAGTCAACCCAATAACTCAAAACTGTGCATGAGATTCCTAGCCCTATTTATGTATAACCCTTCTAAAATTATGTGGCTCGTCTTGTTCTTTTCCTATAATTTGCCTATCAGTTTTTCATTCAAACATGTACATACATATGTATACACAATTTTCGCCCAAGTCCGTTGGATGTTTCTAATTTAGTTACACACTTTCACTGTTCAACGGCCACGACCGCATTTAATCAATAAATTAACAAAACACCACAAAGTAGATTCCGCTGCACTCAACTCAAGCCGATAAGCAGCTCTCTAGTATAACCATTTATTTTTATATGCTTTCATCTTTAGCACTTTGCTGGTTTATCAGCTGTCTGTTCGCCTTTCAGGGGCTTCTAAATAAATATGTATTCTGCCAAACCACCCGCACATCTGTTAAATATGTACATACATATGTACATACATACATAGTTGTCCACATCTATACGTAGATGGTTATATTTGTAATGCTGTGGATTAAATTGGAAGCTATTTTTTAACCGACTTCCAAAAAAGGAGGAGGGATCAGTTCGTCGGAATCTTTTTTTTTTGTTTTTTTTATGTATGTTACCGCATTACTTTGCACCACGTCAACCGATTTCAATAATTCTTTTGCAAGAGTATTCAAATAATGAAAAACTAGCTGCTGTTTAATTATGGAAATGGAACACTGTGCCTTTATCGTCAATGCCTATTAATTATAAATCTTGTGCATTTTGTTTATTAACATTATCTATATTTGCTTAATATGCCCATTTTTCATTGTTTGTTAAAACAGCACAAAATTTAACATCTGTAATATTTCATAAATCGACATGCATTCATACATATCAGATGGTCTAAAATATGCACCCACTCAGCTACCCGATTTTGCAGTCGTTCACTGGAAAAAAACAACAACAATCCTGTGCGAGAAAATGCAATTGAGAATTCTTTTTCGATTAAATTGGATGATGGCCATAAGACCTGCCTTCTAGGCAACAGGCTTATTTATGTACATTGTTAGGTACACCGGCGATCAAAAGTGAGTGCATGATGGTTTTTCTTAAATATTTGCAATGTTTTTCAAGTTACAATTCCTTTGTTATTAAAAAAAAATATGGTTCTCGCTTTGATTAAAACCACATATGTAAGTCAAACTTTCAAGCTTTATACAGAACTTCAAAAAATTTCAAAAATTTTAATCTAAATTGTGAACTTTTTAGTATGAATTTTTAGAAAAATTTCGGTTACGCAGGTATATCGGTTATATAATTCTAGTAAATTAAGTGCAAGTTGTAAACGTTTAATGATATTTTTCCGTTTGCTTTTTGCAATTTTTACCATATAAAATGAATTACTTGTAAAATTTGTTTTTGTTAATTTTTGGCCTTTATAACAATTATATTCAACAATTTATATTGAGCTCGAGGCCGTTTTTAAAAGAAAATTTTTATTGTAAAATAAAAAGCGCAATACCGTTTTCAAAGAAATTTGAAAAAACCAACGCTAGTTTTTACCACACCCGCCGGCAAAAAAAAATCATTAAAAATCAACGCTTTTTTTCTGTTAAAAATTTGCACATAATTTACTAGAATTACATAAACAATCTAACTGCATTCCCAGAATTTTTCTGTAAATTCAAACTAAAAAGTTAAAAATGTTTATGAAAACTTGTTGAATTTTTCTAATTTCTGTACAAATTTTGCCTTATGTGGTTTTGGTTAAAGCATAAATCATATTTAAATCCATATATGTATAAAAAAATAACAAAAAAATTTAAACTGGAAAAACATTGCAAATATTAAACAAAAATCACCATGCACTCACTTTTGATCGCCAGTGTATATGTATGTATTTATGTAGGCTAGTCATATTACTTGGTGTGGTGGGCCGTGACTGCAACGTATATATAAATATACATATATATCCATTCGTATATACCTATGTACGTGCATACTACGGGTATATGTAAGTACATTTATATACAAGTACATATATGTACATATGTATGTACATATCTACATTATTCTTCACCGCCGACGCCAGAAGATCGAGCCCAGCTGTTTCCAGTATAAATTTTATTGCAAAACCAACAAACAGCAAAAAAATATTTTCTTAACGGGCAAAATATATATGTATGTGTGTGTTTGTACATACATGGCTGTGGATATTTGACAGAACAACTTAAGTCTATCTTTCACGGACAAAAAAATAGCATCGTATGTCGGCAAAGCTCTTTTTACCGTCAGAGCAATCAATTTTATTTAAATTAAAACATGCAGTTGCTGCAGTCATAAACATTTTTAAAGGTTGTGAATAGCGATAACATAATTTAACAATTCTTACGAATTTCAACATTTTTCTCTTTGACGGTAAAATGTGTTTTGTTCACATATGCTATTTTGTATGTCCGTGAAAGACAGACTTAAGTTGTTTTGTCAAATGGCCTGTTGGTTATTGGTCGTTACTAGTAAAGAATTGTTTAATTCTCACATTGCTAACTTTTGTTTCCATGGAAGTCAGAGCAATGCACAGCTAATTGTTGAGATTCACTTTCGATTCATTGAATCTTAAGTGTTGTATATTTATTAGTGTCCGACCGAAGGTTCGCCCTGGCTTCAGTATTCGGCTGGTTTTTGATGTGTATACATTTTTGGTTACGGTAGGGGTAAAATTTGCGAAGCTGTAACGCATAGCCCAGCAGAAAATTTCGAAGGGCATAGCACGTGTATCAGACTTCTTTTTCTAGTCTTCAACAGGGATCGACCCCGCATCATCGATGTGTAAAGTCAGAAGCACTAATCACTGAGCTATGCACACCCCGTAAACTCTTGTTGCGAATTAATTTCCTTATTCAACCTACTACTATCAAGTGCAGCTGATTTGACGCTATTTAAACTTGATAGCGTGATTGTTATTGTTAATTCTATACATTAATTTGTTTAAAACCTGATTAAAAGCAAACTGCAAAAAAACGTACGGAACGTGCGTTTCATTTTTGTAGCACTGAGCCTAAAAATATGCACTACGGCAAAAATTGTACATACCTTGATTTCGTAACACTTGCTATCCTTATGATAATGAAGACACTTTTGATGAACAAATTGTGATATCGGATCCTAGTAACCTCTGAGAATCCCATTATAAATCTACAAGCGATTTTATACGAAAACCGAAAACTAAAACTACTTTTGAAGTTGAAATAAACGAATATTTATTTAGATCAACCCCTTGCTCTTCAGAGTGTCAATATATTCCATTGTTGGCGTGCTCTAAATTTTTTTTTTTATCTAAAAAGTCTGCGAAAAAGTGTTCAGAGCGCAATTATTTAGCACAGCTGGTCCGTTGTACACTGATAAACGAACAGATCTCTAAGGAGAAAATGCCGACAAGCTTCTTTTTTTGGCATATAACATAAAGCTTTTTAATCTTGAGTAGTGATTTTATGAAAGTTATTCAAGTCTTTAAAATGCTTTTAACGTTAAGACTGCAATTGTTAGCCTCTTTTGCTTTTGTTTTAAACTATGTACATATGTATGTTTTTAAGGTATTCCTTTCATATAAAAAATAATAAAAATAATTTGTAAGGAAATAAAAAATAACAGACTTATTTTTTTCGAAATGTAAAAATTAATTTTAATGTTCGGCTTCGGCATCGGTGTACGACCGAATATTGAATAGTACCTAATATTCGGCTTCGGCTTCGGCCAAAATTCCAGCTCCGGTTGGACACTAATATTTATACATGCATCCACTCATTCTCTAAGAGAAGGCACTTCAAAAGCTTCACAACTTTAGAACACATATGTATGTATGTAAATATGCACACATGCACAGATATAAAATGTATGCATGGGAGTGTGGTTTTAAAAATTTTGCAATACAATAGTTCAGAAGCAAATAAATAACTCAATTAGACCCACATCCTGTAGTCATTCGAGGAATTTTTTTTTGATTTTGTTACACCATTTTACGTATACATATTTAGTATGAGATGTGAGTCTATAAAAAATCGCCGCTTCAGATCTTCAATTCGACTGCCAAGAAATACGACTATGTCCGAGCGTTTGTTTATGCAGTTAGTAGTCTTTAGTCGTAAATTAAGTGCTTAATTTATGTTTAGCAATTCTTCTGGTTAAATTACTTTAAATATCTTCTCACTTCCATTTGCCATTAGATAGCTTTTGCAAATTTCTTATTGATTACAATCGGATGTTTTCTCAAAGCGTTAAATTACAACCAATTAATTGAGTAAAAATGTGTGTACATCGACACACACTCTTATCTACTCTATCTCTTATATTAGCCAGGTTTTGAATTGTTCAATTTCCTTTGATCAATCAGCTTATATATACATAGGTACATACATATCTATTTACGTTGTAGTATTTTCTTCCCAGCCGATCAAGCTAAATAAATAGTTTACAGCGGTAAACTACAAATTTTCTGATCCGTCGTCCGTTCGGTAAACATAACTCGATTTGTTGCTTTTTGATCTGGTGGCTTGCGAATATTTTAGAAAATTCTTCATTTTTTGCTATTTTGAGAGTTTTATCCTCAAACACAAATAACTAAGAAAAACAAACCCAATTGCTTAAAAAAAAATTAAGCATGGCAAGTTCACTCAAAATGTTTTCGTGCTAACCTACATATGTATGTATATATTTATGTACATATGTAGCCAGCCAACGGTTAATAAAGTGTTAACGTCTACAGCCCATTTAAATTTCGCGTCAATTGAAATAAAACATAAAATAGGCAGGTATTTATACAGTGATGTGCAAAATCGAAGCAATCTTTCCTACTGGAAAGTGAGTGCTAGCATTTGGTTTTTCACCGTCACTAACCTGATAAATATCGCGCTTAAGCTTAGTATCCAGCTCTTAAGAAAAGCAAAAACTCCATATAAAATGACGTACAAGAAATGGCTAAGAAATTTTCTTTAGTCAAATTTCCTTAAGGCAGTACACAGTTCTTCAGAAATTTAGTACGCTTTCTACTACGGTTTTCTAAAGTTTTTTGTGAAAAAAGAGCACAAGGCAACCCAGGTTTGCAACAGAAATATATGCCCGCTCCATTATTTCTTGAGGAAAGAGTGAGGCAACAGGCTGTGAGATATAAAAAATGTCAAAATTCCTTGGACACACACGCGAAATAATGGCAATTTTTTCTTGACCGTTTTCTTAAGAGCTGGATACTAAGCTTTAGGTTATAAAATGGACCTTGATTTTAGACAAAAAACTAATCGACAAAAATTTAAATTAAGGCAAATGTTACATTTTTTAGCTGAAACCAAATACATATGTAGATAAGGAACTCACAGGACGCCTTTAGCGACGTAATGTCTTAAAGTCATGTAATATTTCACCGTAAAATAACGACTAAAGTGTTTTAAGGGGATTCATAACTACACCAACATGTTCTTAAAATTTAATTAAAGTTGTTGTTATCAAATCCCTCGAAAATTTTATATGTACAGTGTGTACTGAATAGGTGACAAGATGCCATAGAAATGTTTTGTAGGAAAAGTTTAGACTGACTTTTGGATCACAAACTCGTAATTTTTTTTTTTTTACGAAAATTATATTCTATTTAAGTTTGTATACATAAATTGAATGCCAATAATACCTAATAATAATAAGTTTACAACAAGAACTTAGCTCTAATTGCTCCAATTGCACAAATTTCAAATTGTACATATACAAATACATATTATCCCGCTAAGTTTTGGAAAGGGTCCTACACGGCATGTCTGCTTTTAAAGTCACATCTTGAACGCCCATATCGTAGAACGACTGAATTATTGACGAGTTTCGGGCGTGTATGGAGTTATTTATGTACATATGTATGTATTTATGTATATGATTGAAAGCGTGCAAGGCAATCATTATGAATAAAATAATTTAAATCAGCGTTTATCATTATTTTATGATTTTTATATATTTCACTAAAAATAATAATTATTATTGAATTTTATTTTTTCGCTCAACGGAAATAATTATTACTTTATTTTTATTTTTTCGATCACAAATAATGATCATTTTGTGATTTTTATTTTTTCGCTCAGAGATAATATATGTATATTTTTGAGTTTTATTTTACAACTTAAGAGAAACGATTATCTACAAAATTTAAAATTAATTTAAAGACGCAACCAACTGAAATTTCGACCTGAAAATTTTCAGACTTACTCCTTGTATTAGGGTGTCGCTACCTCTGCAAAAGAATACGTCGGAAATCAGTTTTTTGAATGATCATTATTCCTAAGTGAAAAAATAAAACTCAATAATAATTATTATTTTTAATTACAATAAAAATCAGGTATGTAATAATAATATTTTTTTTTAGCGAAAAAATAAAACTCTACTATTAATTATTATTTTTAACAATTTATTGGTTAAACTGGTTCCATCCCTGAAAGCATGTTAATGTCAAAAAATGCAGTGCCAAGCAACTGTAGTGTTACAAGTCGCAACTATTTGTGTTGTTACGTTCAAATAAACGTCTAACTGTTGCACATTTTTCTTCTATTTAGGTACAAAGATTTGTTGGTGGCATTAATCGTAGTAGAAAAAATATTTTTATTTGAGCGTACAAAATCAAATGGGGTTGAGGCGTAAGGGTCACTCTTCACTTTGTTTTTCTGCGCATGCGCAAGTTTGAAGGTCCTGAAAAGGACGCATTGTCAAGGAAAGCCGTAAAGGAGCCACAGCTAGTGTATACGTAAATTGAATACGAATTTCCATGAATTACGGAATATCAATGCAACAAAAAATAAATACATATATATGTATGTACATATTAAGTATGTGTTGCACATACATACATACATGCATGAATTTTAGTTTCACCCCATACGTACATATATATTCGTATATATTTATGTAATTGCATGGGTGTGAGTACCAGTACATACATAAAAATATTACTTGGAAAAACTTGTACAATTCTTAAACTTTTAATATCTGCACATTTTTTACAACTTACCAAACTCCAGTAGGATAACAGCTTCGCCTTCTGCACAAAACCATCTGGCACTAGTCTCCGGCTCAACGAGGTTTCCAATTTGTAGCTGCGTTGTATCTCAAATTTATTATAATACAGACCATAAGCAAATTGGCCCAAAGCAAACAGATGTATAATGGTGACGAACACGCGTGATTTATAAAGTTCAACCTTCGTCATTTTGCAAACAAATTTTGGCGAATTTTCTACTGTAAAATTGAAGCGAATTTGCACAGTTACATATTATACATATGTATGTACGTATATGTATTTCTTATACACTTCAGGTTTTGATGGTCCCGTTTGTTAAGGTACTCGTAAGACACTTACATATGTATATATGCCCATATACATAAGTTTATGTTTTCAAATATGCATATGTATGCATAAGAACATACATTCATACATACACACACTTTTACTTAGTATTTATTGTATTTTTTACAATTAATTATTTCAGTGGCGGCACTACCGGAGCTTGTTTACACACGCACGATTGGAGATTCTTTAAAATCTGCGAAAGAATTGCGTCTGCATTTTATAGAAATCACATTCACTTATATTTATGCATTTGTATATGTGCTTATGTATGCATGGAGGTACATACATATGTATTTGTGACAAATGGAAAGTGAAAATTTATTGTATCCGAAATTGCACCAAATCACATAAAAACATTAATCTGCATTTTCACTCAATGAAACTCACTTCCACAACAACAAAGCAGGTTTATCCGCATACTCGTTGGATTTAATGATGATTTTGCATACACACAAATAGATATACATACATATGTGTACGTATATACATATATGTATATTCCTGAATATACATACATACATATGTACATATTACAGTGACTAGCGGAAAAGTTCATTCAATCATAGAGAGAAAACCCGGAAGAGCGGAATGAAACTTGCGTATTCAATTCTCTAAACGATGTGAAGGACTAGTTTTATTGTTAAACCTACACAGGTGAGTACTAACACAGCGTAGGACTCATGTTCAATCAATCACAATGAAGTTTTTTCTAATAGCAATCGCCCTCGACAGGTAATGGCAAACCTCCGAGTATATTTCTGCATTGAAAAAGCCATTTGCCATCCGGAGACGCCGTAAAATTGTACAATACCAATTGGAGCAGAAGCTCGGCCAAAGACTTGGGTGGAAGGGTTACCCCAAATATTTTTTAAATAGAACGAAATTAATAAAATATCTTTTTCGTTTCCTTTTAAATGAAATTTTACTTACATTAACAAGAAAGGAAACTGCCTTGATCGAACTCTGGTCATACTATCCGCCCTAATACACTATTCTATGTGGCAACATGAGGAAATTTTTACAAGAAATTGAGAAGATATGTGGATATTCGCCTTTACAAATAAAAAAAAAGAAAACATTCACCTTAAAATAATACTTTCCTTTTAACAATTCAAAAATAATTTTTTTTTTTTTAAAACAAGAGTTTTTTCTCATGAATGAAATTCCTAATGAATGTAAGTTGATGAATTAGCAGTCTAGAACTAAACTAAGCTAAAAGCATAGCGGCAATTAGTTGGACCAAACTGGTTCTACCTATTTTAAATAAATTATTTAATTAAATTAATTATTTTAAATAAATTAATAAACTCAAGTGATTTTCGCTGGTCAATTTGAATGACCACTGTTTTCAGATATACAAACATACAAATGTTATTCCTTTATACATTGTATGTGCTCATTCTACTTGAATGTAATGCGAATATTTATCAACAAAAATTTCTAGGGATGTGAAAAATACCACTGCCTGCCGCACAGACTTAAAAACAACAAAACAAAACGTATACCATTGCAAAAAATAGGTCATTGACGCAATAAATATCCGCCAAAAATTGACTTCATTTTACGTGGAAAACAGATACATACATATGTATACACATACACATATAAATACATATCGTCATTATCAATGCTAAAAGTCATGTTTGAGATATTTTCGGAAATTACTTTTTTAATACTCCTTAAGTTGTCTATCATACACACTCCCATACACAAAGTTTCAAATTCAAACTTATACAATGGCACATTACCAATTGCAGTCTCATCTGAATAGCTAATTTATTTTGCTTGAATAAAGTCAAAGACCTTCGTCGATGAGATTGAAATAATAAAAGAAGATTGAAGCGTTATCAAATCAATTTAATGTTCAATTGTTGAAGAACTCAATATCTCAAAAGAGATATTTAGAATTGTCACAGGCTTTCCTAAGGACACTAGCCATTTGGTTAAACGATTTATGTCGGTTCTCTGCCTCGGCTAGAGAGCGGTACCTAAGCTTGATGTAGCCTCAGCATGATTGGCATTCACTCTCCGCACAGTGCACATCTGATATTAATAAATGTAATGACTAGACTACAGTGCGTATGAGTGCTGTCCCTAAGCCAAAAAATTAGACACTGTTATGCATACTTAAGTGTAGACTCTCTCACGCTCCAAAAAAATAAGCAAAATGTGTTCTTCTTCACCAAGCGAATTATAAGATTTAGCCAAGTTTTATAAGTGCCAACAAAAAATTTCAATTTAGTTATATTTAGGCTTCTGCGAGAGCTGCACCGCGTTGAAAATACTTTTGAAAATCGCGTATTTCATGAAAAAATTTATATCGTAAAATGTGGTTTGTAATTCCCGTATGACACTACGCTTTTAAAATAGTTTTTATTGAGTCATAAGAAAGAAGCAGTTTTTTTTTTTATTCGCTTGTGCAACCTGCACCATTTTTTCGTGAGTCACCTTAATGTATACAAGTATGCATACATATGTATATAATATCAAGACCTATGGCCAATTTTGGTATGCTAGTGTCTTTAAATACCGATTAGAACTCAGAGCTATGTATTAGACATTCTTAACAAATAAATAAGCTATTACACGACGAATTGTCCTTAAAAAATTCTTATAACATTCGGTATAATTGTACCGTCCTTTCATAGACATTGTCAGCCCTCTCTTGAACCATTTTGAAATCCATACTGCAAAAAACACAAATCGATGGCCAATGCAGTTTTTTTTCCAATAAAATCAACGTGCAGCTCACGAGCTTTTAAGCAGAACAACCTACTTAGTTAGGTTGAACACAACTAATATTTTGAAACATATGTCTGTACATTAGGGTGGTCCAAAAATCCATGTGAAAAGGTAAAGTCGGCATTTTTATGCTCTTACCCCCTAGAATTGTTCTATATCGAAAAAATATATCCTTATTTTTGATTTTGAAATCAAAAAATATTTAGATGTCGCTTAAAGTTTTCCATGTTTTTTTTTATGTATAAAGGGGGAAAAAACATTTTTCGTTGGAATGGTATCGAATTCTTGAAAATCAATATTTTTTTATTTTTGTTTCTCATCAGGAGATTCACATTAATAATACCCAATTATTTATTTGGGGTGTGCCTCAGGGTTGTATTATTGGTCCTGTATTCTTTGTTTTACTTATAAACGACATTGGTGCCTGTTTTAGTCATTTTAAATTTCTACTTTATGCGGACGGCCTGAAACATTTTATTATTGATGTAATGTGGAACGATTTTCCGTCATCCCTTGTCAAATTTGGTTTGGAGACAAACCGGTTTCGGCGTTGTGCCATCTTCAGTGTCATTTTTCGTTCGTGACACTGAAGATGGCACAACGCCGAAACCGGTTTGTCTCCAAACCAAATTTGACAAGGGATGACGGAAATTCGTTCCACATTACATCAATAATAAAATGTTTCAGGCCGTCCGCATAAAGTAGAAATTTAAAATGACTAAAACAGGCACCAATGTCGTTTATAAGTAAAACAAAGAATACAGGACCAATAATACAACCCTGAGGCACACCCCAAATAAATAATTGGGTATTATTAATGTGAATCTCCTGATGAGAAACAAAAATAAAAAAATATTGATTTTCAAGAATTCGATACCATTCCAACGAAAAATGTTTTTTCCCCCTTTATACATAAAAAAAAACATGGAAAACTTTAAGCGACATCTAAATATTTTTTGANTTATTATTATTATCCGCTCGTCGGATGCTTATGCGACTTAAATAAGCTAACTGATTGGAGCATTAGAAATAAAATGCCTCTTAATATTAATAAATGTTTACATATGACCTTGTCAAATCATTAAATCGAAAGGCCTTCAAAATGCTCAACCTCTTGCGTTGCTCTTGACTCCTGGATCTAGGAGTGCTATTGGATTCGGCATCTACCTTACCCTAAGTCGCATTCCCACTTGTCTTTTATGAGACGCTATGCTTAAGATTTCAATCTATGCCCTAAGAATTGAAAGAGGGCAGAGGAACTTCATTCTGGTTGCTCTGCAACTGCTTCCTTTTAATGAGCCCGTTTCGTCTCCCATAAGTTTCTTGCTATTAGAAAGGTCATCTATTCCCCTATGTTCTTGTATTGTGATATCAGTGGTCTCCTTGATTCTTCTTTAGTCCAATTATTGCGTCCCCGTTATAATATCCTCAATAAACTTAATTTTGATTTGGCGATGCCCAGATCATTGTGTGGGTCCAGCAACTTATCTCGTTATTTTTTATTTTTTATTTTAGTTTCTAGTCTATAGTATTAAGATAATTTTTGTATTCTAGTCTGTATTTTGTAACCGTAGACTTCAATAAATGATGTTTGTAATTTGATAAAGTCTGCCTGCTTTGTAAATATTTTCAAACAATAAGTATTATGACGTGTTCTTGCTTTCATACGAATTCAAAGGTTTAAATGTAAACCTGCGGATGTCCCTAACATTAGTATGCAGATAGTAATCTGCTCACGGGGCGAAAATTTTAATGTGTGTATCTGTGATTTTTTCAAATTTTTTCCTCGCCCCTTCTCGATATATTTGGAAAACTATACAATCGATTTGTATTTGTTTTTGTGCTATAAAGTTTTTAAACATTCATCAATTAAGCTCAAATTTCATATTTATTTATTATTTATGTTTATGCATCAACCCTAAAAATTTGTAACAAATCAAACACGTGAAGTGTGAACCCCGTCCGTTTTGGTATGGAACGCCCCACATATGTACATATTTACATTTATCGACGGCACTTTGGCAAAATCTCGTATCTCAGAACTAACTACTACTTCGCATCTCGTAAAATTATTTTAAACAAGTAATTTTTAGCAAAAAAAAAGCCGACTTAAAAAAATATATATATATCTATATATTTCATGATCCAATGATCGGATCTAAACCAAATTAGTATGGGACCACCTCTGAGACACTACCTTTCCGTTGCAAAAAGAATTATTGAAATCATGGTGCAAAGTTATGCGGTAACATACATAAAAAAAAAAAAAAAAAATTCCGACGAACTGATAACCTCCTCCTTTTTTGGAAGTCGGTTAAAAATAGGCCTTACAATACTACGGTTCACTATATATTATTCTTAATTAGCTAAAAAGTGCTTGCTATTTAATATTCAGTAAAAAAGTGATTAAAAATGATTTTCTGTTATTAATAGAGTATTTTGGGAGAATGCTGTTCGACAGTGTTTTGAGATACGAGGTTTTGCCAAAGTACCGTTGTTACTTGTTTACATGTATGTATGTATGTATGTGTGTACTTAAATGCACATACGAGTGTGTATTCCGGTAGTGTGTGCCGGGTCCAATGCGGTTTGCTATAGGCTATAGTCATATTTGTAGCCATCGTTATTGTAGCGCTTAAATGTTGGAAGAATAAACTGTTAAAGCAAAAATTCCAATAAATAAAATCTACGCACAACAAATAAACAAAAAGAAGCAACCATTCACATTGCAGTTGGTTCGAAGCAAAAGTAAAAACTCAATAGCGTTTAAGGCAGTGCAGCGGAGGCTTGCGGACGAGGATGGTTCTAGCAAGCAGTAATTCTGTTCGTCGAACAAAAAAATTGTAAGAATTATCATGATTCTTGTTCAAATTGCGTTCGTGCAGGCAAAAAAATTATCCATCACTTATAAATTAAGAGCGCAAAGTGATAGTTCTCTTGGAGAGAATAATATTATTGTGGTATATGTTTGCATTTTTTCTCGAAGATAATCTGAAAAACTTGGTTCGTCAAATTTAAAAATATACAAACTTGAACGATTTTCCAATGAAAAATGTAAGTAAATGCTTGTTTACTTAATTAATTTAGTTAATTCCAATGATTTTAAAAGTACTCGGCTGAAAAAAATTTATTCGTAATCGGAACCAGAGTCGATTAAGCAAACACGACAATTACTACGGCAAAGAAATTTAAACCTATGTTAAAGAACGTCAGAGTAACAAGAAATGTACATGTACATAAATTCTCTCTTTCGTCCATCTGATCTGATTGAAATGCAACCGTGGACACCAGCTGGCAAAGAAACTGGCAGATTCCTTGCAAATTTGCGATCTAGCAGAAATTTATGTATAAGTTTCTCTACTTGAGAGAGAATTTTTTCTTACTCTCTGATTTTTTGAGTGATGGATAGGTCTTTGTGGATTTTTTACAAACAAATCTAATGACACATCAAGAAATGGGTGCAAACAAAGCTGTGCTGAATTATTTTACAACCTTTAAGGCACCGCACAGTGGTTCGGATCGCAAATCTAGCTGGACGAAACTATTTAAACAAATCCTCGTTGATGGATCTTTACACCACTTCTTACCTAGGGGATTTTTGAGTCGCTGATTACGAATCTGAAGTCACTTATCAAAAATTCAAAATGGCGGATCCAATATGGCGGACGAAAATTAAAAAAAAATCGGTAGATTTCTATGAAACTGGGTATCTGGGGGTTTTCTGGGTCGCTGATTACATATCTAAAGTCATTTACTAAATTTACTTTATTTACTTCGGAACGAGCATTTTCATCAGATATTTCTTTCAATTTACTAATCACATAATCACGGACACCTTGTTGTCTTTTAGAAGTTTCAGCAACACCAAATGTCAAACAACTCACTTCTTAAGATTTTATTTACCATGAATAAAATTGAAGATCTCAGCAAGAAACACAAATAAATTTCAGAAAAAATTTTATAACAGCGCTTAAAGATTTGCATGCCTCTTGTATAGATGCTAGATCTGCTATCCGAACCACTGTGCACCGCCTCGGGCGAACCGGAGAACGGTAGCGACAGCGTAGAGAATATCATACAAACTGGCAATCGAACTGCGATCAGTTGGGCGGAACAAATTAGCGGTTGGCGCTGAGAGGCTACTGGTTTTTAGGCGGGCTGGGGCGCACGAAGTAAATATTAACTCATTGAAGCGTGGCTCGTGAAGAAATAAAGTAAACTATGTACATGCACATCTGATATTGAGCGAAATTTGTTACAAAGAAAAAATATTAGGGGTATTCTCGGAGTCGTGCAAAGCCCTTGCATGGTGCTCGGATTGCACGGTTTGCAGAGCTGTCCCATAGGAAAACCGGCTTTTACCGTGCAATCCGTGCACTGTGCAAGGGCTTTGCAAGACTCCGAGAATACCCCTATTGTGTGCCGAAATGCATTGAGTTGCATCTATGATAAAGAATGTCGGGCTGTAGCCCCAGTCATTATGTAGCAGCCCGTTGGTATTTTAGTTGCCATAAATATAGCTGGGTCTTTACAAAAGAAAGACTTTTAGGGCTGTTCTGAGTATGAATGTTAATAAATCGCGATTTATTAATGCATAGCGGACAACAAAATAGGACCTATACGTATATTTAATTCTTCTTATACTGACTTTCTTCAACATATGCTTGGAATTAATTAAATTAATTGAATAAATAAATATTTACATACTTCTTTCATTAGTAAATCGCCACAAGATTGTTCATTTTTAAATTTAACGAACCGTTGATTCAAAAATGCAACCGTGTACCCCAATCCTGCTTGCAAATTCTTGCTGGCAAACATTTTCCCAGCACGAATTCGCAACTTCCCCTCCAAATCAAATGTCAAAATTGTGCTCTCTCCTTGCAACTTTGGTATAACGACGTATCGAAGGGCTAGCTAATTCGTAGGATTTATTTCCAATATTTGTTTCTTCATAATTATATTCTCCAACTAGAAAACTACTGTTATACCTGTTTTTGTATTAATTGCGTTCAATCTGTACCATCCACAAGCAGTTATATTTTCAGATCTGATTTTTTAGTTGTGCCTCTTTTGAAGAACATTGGTTCAAATGACTCGCACACGGCTAGATACATATTTGTCTTTCTTATTTACAATAATATGATGCATTGTAATAATAATTTTATTTTGGAGCTGTAAATATTTTATTATGAATCTAGTTTAAATATACGCAGAAGCCCAATATCCTACAAAAATTACGTCGGAGAACACATTCTACCAAAACTTCGTATGACATATTAATTACACTGAATATACACTAAACTAAAATGTCTACCAGTTTTAATACCCATGTACACACACCAAGCCAGAATGAATATCTAAAGTAAAACAAAATCAACTTTGTGACAGTTTCACATACATAGTATAAAATCAATATTAGTCCTCGAAAAAAATATTTATTAATCCAAAACATATCCGAAACTCCTAACACAGCAGCAAGTAAAGCAACACAACCGCCTCCTTCTTCCCCTAAACATCTTTACCCACTCGAAAAGGGAAGCACGCAATACTGTATGTATGTACATTAGAGTGGTCCAAAATAATAAAGTCGGAATTTTAATGCCGCCACCCCCTAGGATTGTTCGGAACCGAAAATAAATATACCCCAATTTTTTTATTTTGAGATCAAAAAATATTTAGGGAGTGCTCACAGCGCTCAAATTTTTCCATGTATTTTATATGGGGAAAAAACAAATTTTCGTAAAAATGGTATAAAACTAAAAATCAATATTTTTCAAACGTAAAACTGTGGTTCTCTTCAGGAGACTTCAAATATTAATATCCAATTGTTTATTTAAGTATTTTTTATGATTAAAGATTTTTTATTGGTCCCCCCGTTGCATTTTCTAGGACCTATAAAATATAGTTACCATAAAAAAATTGTTAAAGGAACAATTGGGTATTATTACCGGGAATCTCCTGAAGATAAGCAAAGTTTTCCGATCGAAAAATATTGATTTTCAAGAATTCTACACTATTTCTACGAAAAGTTGTTTTTCCCCCATATAAAATACATTGAAAACTTTGAGCGCTTTGAGCAGACTATCATTTTTTTTTATTTCAAAATAAAAAATAGGGGTATATTTTTTTTTGGTATAGAACAATCCTAGGGGCTGGCGGCATTAAAAATGCGACCATATTTTTTTACATACATTTTTGGACCACTTTAATGTACATTAGGGTACCCATCGAAAATGTTTTTTTTTTTTTGAAACTTCAAGACCCTATCCCCTAATTTTATTCGCATTTATGAGAAATATTATTGCCTATTTTTATAGATTTTTTAAAGTTTATGTAGAGGTCCCGACCTCTATACCCGATAATTATTTATAATTATAACCCTAAAATTTTTTTTTTATACTCGATAAAAATTCCCCACAAGCCAAGTCCGAAAATAGATTATTTTATACCATTTTAAAGGCCTATATATCCTCTTCTCAGATCATATTCTATCTTTGAAATCGAATCAAAGATAGTCATTCATAAGCTCATAAATCTACAAAATCGTATTTTCTGACCTAAATCTACAGGTCGCGACCTCTAAATGACCTTTAAAAAATCTATAAAAATAGGCAATAATATTTTTAATAAAAACAAATAAAATTAGGGGGTAGGGTTTTGAAATTTCCAAAAAAAAAATATATTTTCGATGGGCACCCTAATGTACATATGCATGTACATATGTACATAAGTAGCACAGTTTCAGGAGGTAAGGCAAACAAAAACAAACACACACACAGATACACACCCATGAAGCGCATGCGACATAGCACACCTTCGCCGGTGACACTACGTCAAGAGTCATACAAAGCTCCTCCGCTTCACCTCCGCACTGCTCTGACTACCAATTCGCGTCGCTAATAGTGCATTAAGCGCTTCGGATAGTTTTTACCACGTTAAATGTATGTAGGACCCAAAATAGGTTTTCAGTTTGACCTGCAAAGCGTCACTCGTCGACTATTTTTATGCAACGCCACTAACCAACGGTTGCGTATTACTCGTACTCGTAATCGCTCGCACACACTTTCTTCTTCTTTTGGTATTATTTATTATATTTTCTATCTACTAACGTTAACTATCGTTGAGTTGACGCGCGCTCAACTGGAACGTCCACTCGAATCTGATTCTGGCAATCAACTGACAACTATGGCGATGGCGCACATCGAAGCTGAAATTGCTCAGGGCTTCGTGCGAACGGGCATTTGGAAATGGCTTTGTGGAGGTGCACACCAGCAACATCAAAGCCAGCTAGTGGCAACCAAGACCAGCCGAAGCCAATATATAATATATATTCATTTCCATCGGCGGTGAGTAAATGTTTGATGTTGTTATGGAAGCACAGTGGGTTACTAACAATCAACGTGCTGCAAAAACACCTCAACGCAAGTCTTCGCGAAAGCATCTGAGGGCATTGTTCAATGAAAATTTTGGGAATGAAAATAAGGTCCGGGAAAGAAACCATCGTCAGGTTTGATGTATGTAATGTCAAAAATGGTCATAAAATGTTGGAGTAGGATAATTTACACGAGTATAAGCAACTGCGAATGACTTCTGCAGTATTGATTATGTGCAATTAAATTTCAGTATTGATTGTGTGCTTCATTTGTCTTACAGTGGTATACCGATTAGATAGTTTCGACTATAATTTTGTTCACAACTTTTTCGTTTTTACACACTGTGCCTCAGCATTGCGGGCACTCGCCAATGTCTATCCGCAGTTTTAAGGAATTTGCCATTGTCGCTACTACTCAACTATCCGGGCATTCATCTGCGTGTTGCGTGTAGTGCGCATGCCCACTACCGTTGCCGCTGCTGCTGTTGCCTCAACGATGGCGACGTGAGGAACGCATTCCTGCTGATGCGGATGAAAGTGTAGTTTGGACAAAGGGAAATGCTATAAGTGTAGCATAAACATATCGTATAATAGCCACAACAGCTGGAATTTTTGTAATACCATATTTTATGTTTATGAGATTTGTTCTACTTTGATTTTTTTCTTCATTGCGGCCCTCTCTTCTATTTGCATTGAGTGTAAGTATGTACGAATAGTACCTACAAATGTATGTACATAAGTACAATAAGTGCAAAAAATTTTGTTTGTACAATATTTTATAAAACCGCCGACTTTGTTTATTTACACACTGTGGAACACTTAAATTCGCAAATTAAAATAAACAAAGACCAAACCATAATAACAAAACCTATGCACAGAGTGTAACATAAAAGGGAAAAGTGAAATGGATTTTTTTTAACAAAAAAAAAATTATGAGTCTCTAGAAGTAAGCGGAGTTCCCGGGTAATAATGCGTACTTATTAAATGATAAAGAAAATTTGCATAGAATTCAAGATTTTTAGAGAAAAATTTAATCGTATCAGGATCTTTTATTTCATACCGAAACCAAAAGTTTTCAATTAGCCCTGCGTTTGTGTGCCGAGAAATGGGGATCAGACTTAAATATCCCCTTGTCCCCCTTGTGCATGCACAGCCAACAATTTACATATTTATATGTGTATGCACATATGTATATACCCTGCAGAAAATTTGACTAGCTTAGAGCTAGCGTAGAACTAGACCTTTTGCCGACAGTACTAGTTTTAGCTCAATACCCAAGCAATGCTTTCAACTGTCCAGATTGACACGGCGATGTCNTTAGCTCAATACCCAAGCAATGCTTTCAACTGTCCAGATTTACACGGCGATGTAATTAGCGGCGGAAATTGTCGCCCATTGCATTACGTCGCAACTAGTTTTTAACTGGTTCCGTTTTGGACATTTTTTTTATAAGAAAACGTTTTTAAGATTAGATTTTTGGATATTTTTTTCCTTTTTTTTCTTTTCTGTTACAGATTCCATTTTTGTTTTTGTTTTATTTAAACAAGTAATTTTTAGCAAAAAAAAACCGACTTAAAAATATATATAT
>NW_016158598.1:0-28192 GCF_001687245.7 Rhagoletis zephyria
GCTTGGTTTGTCAAACCGCTTGTGTGGTGTATTTCGCTCTTTAGGATGAGCCGCAACAGTAGCACAAACGGAAAAAGTGAAGTCAGCTCGCAGCGACGTAAAGCGACGAATTGCAATCCGCTGGCTGAGTCAACCAACAATGCGCAAAGAAAGACGATTCGTTCGCAAGAGCAACCAACGCCCGCCGCTTAACCGCCGCTTGCTTACCCATACAACTGACGACCCCCCGCTTTCGACTCGACATGCTCATTTCCTACGAAAATAAAAACAACAACCACGAATAAAAATGGCGAGGACAAAAGATAGTGTTTTACAAAAGAGGAAATTAAGCCAGAGGCAAAGTTCTTATTTCTCTACTCGAAGCTTTTTGCTGCCACAGTGGCGGTCGAGCACAGGCACACTTGTTGCCACATCCATGGAAGGGGGTTGTGGAATGATGAGGACAGAGCAGAAAATTCATGGCGATGAGGACACTATCGTAAAAGCAACTATGGCTGTTTGTCACGCATATATGTACATATGTATATGTATGTATGGTAGCAAATAAACAGCTGTTGTTGTTCTTCAAAGTTGGTAAATATTTCTTTTGCAGCTCGCTTTGCCACTTTGCAATTGTTTGTACTAATGTGTGTGTGTGAGAATTTTTAATTTAGTGCCCCTGAAAAGAAACGAGTGCGATTTCTCTGCAAAAGTTGTGTGAAAAAAGTATTTTTTGGTTCTCTGAGTCTCAATTTTTACAGCATTTTGAGCTTTTAGTTTTTGATTGGTTGGGTAAAGAGATGCAATGTGTTCGCACATGGAAATTCAGTGTCAGAATACAAAGTATTTGCACAAACAAATGGAAAGAAAATAAAGGAAAATATTTTCTTATACATATGTACTAAATATTTATTCCAAAATGAATGTTATCATTTTAATGGGTTTTCCGAATTTCAATTACCTCCAATACAAATAATACAAAGTATGTCTTTAGTTAGACCAATACTAGAATTTGGATCTCTTATTTGGAATCCCCACTTAATAAGTTCATTCAGAAAGGATTGAACCAATACAAAAACAAGTCTTAATTTTTATTTTGCGTGATTTTAACTGGTATTTAGAGTACAATCCCCCACCTTACACTAGTCGTATGAAGCTCATTAATTTTCCTAGATTTCGTAGAGAAATTCAAGGTGGTCTTTCCACCGCAGAGGAGGCCTTCCTCATCCTCTACTACCAGAACAGAGCGAGGAACAAGTTCTTCTCGCATAAAAAGCCTGGAAACCAAGTAATTTGGGCCAATGAAGCATGCGCAAAACGATTATAGTAATTATTTTTTGAACTCTCTTAACTTGGAACGGTTTCTTCTAAATGAATATAAAGTGACTTCAACGTCATTGGATCCTTAAAGTCTCCGGAGTTACGTCTAATAAAGCCAATCATTGCAAAATATCTCCAAACAATAAAGTCAATGTGACTAGAGAAAGAGAGCCTGGATTCAAAAATTACACCCCAAACTTTAATCATCTTATCTTTTTCGAAAAAGAAGCATCGCAACATTTATTCGTATTCAAAAATAAGTTATTATTGGTGCACCATCCGGCAAAAGAATCAAGGTCAGATTGTAACTTGATGCAGTCAAAAATATCACGGACTGTTGGGGGGGTTTGGAGTAGCCAACTTTTGATTCAATTAATCGCCTCTAAAATTGTCTGGGAAATCGCCTCATGTGAACACCGTTTAAAGTGTCATGCAGGCTAGCTCAGTCGGTAGGGGGCATGAGACTCTTAATCTTAGATCCGTGGGTACGGGCCCCGCTTTGGGCGCCATTGTAATGTAGCAGTAGCTTGGGTGTGCAAGCATGCCTGCATGCCGCCTTACTTTGCCCAAACACACAGCTATATTACAAAAACCAACAATGCCAATAACAGTAATAAACAACTGTCGTATCGATAGCAATAAAATTCGGCAATCGCCATGTTTCACATCGAAAACTCCAGAGTTCTAAGGAGGCACATATAATGGTCTATTTTGTTCTTTTTTTGCTTGTATTATTCATTTTTATTGACATCTTCTATTGAATTTTTTTTTTTTATTATTCATGTTGAAATCTTGCTAGTAAAACGCTGACTATGCTGCTTGATATGAAGCTATAATTTGCATAAGCTCATACATGCAAACCCTGTAGGAAATTCTTGCCATCACTCATATGTATATAGTCAACTGCCGACATACTCACACCAAACAATACGATAAAAAATATCACAAAAAGTGGTATTGTGTTTAGTTAGTCTTTTGTTTCTCTACTTTAGGGCGACGCGCGCAAATTTTGCCACAAATGAAACTCCAACTTAGTACCGTAATGAATAATAAAATGATGCCCACGAATAGATAAACATCCATTGAGTAGTAGACAAAGCGTGATAAAAACACCGCATCGGCTTTAGTGAGGGGAGCGCCCTCTGTTTTGGCGACATATTCCACCCACCAGATGGCGGATTGCAACGCAGTTTGTGGTCGATGTTTGTAGGAGAATGATACCGCTTTGGCATTGTCCATGTATCTGAAAAAAAATAAAGAATTTAAAAACTTATTTCTGTGCTCCCCACTTATTCTGTGTGCCACTTAACTTACTGCTTCTTCAGCACTTCCCTAACCGATCTGAGCACTGAATTCTCCGCGATATCCTCATAGTGCAGCACTACGCCCATGCCGCGTTGCTTCAAGGCCGCCGCATTCAAAAACTGATCGCCATACATGGGTGTAGCAACAACGGGGACACCACAATAAGCCGCCTCCGAGCTGCCCATTAAGCCGCTATGTGTCATGAAAACCTTCACATTAGGATGACAGAGTATGTCGCGTTGTGGCAGCCATTTACTTATGTACAAATTGTCCGGCTTGTTTTCCAACGTACTATTCTCCCATTTCCAAATGACGCGCTGCTTGAGACGCTTCACAGCGCGCAAAATAGCTTCGCGCTTGGCTGGCGGCAAAGATTCGGCGCGTATCATCGAACCCCAACTAATGAAGACGACGCCATGCTCGGCATTGTCGATAAACTTCTGCAGCTCAGCATCCAGCGGCTTGGCCTTTTGTATATGTATGCCGCCAAGCTCCACGACAGAGGGTGGCAGTGGCTTAACGCCGCTCAGTGAGAAGTGTTGATTCACAAAGTACGCTGAAGTTTGCTTAGCCAATTCAGCAACAGAGGGTAGGTCATGACCAAATTTGTATTGCACCATGGCATCGGTTGTGGGAGTGATGGTAAAACTGTTAAGCGTGTGAAAAAAAGAGAAAGAGTGTTGATAAAAAAAAAAAATTGTCTACTTCGCAAGTGTCTGCTAGGTATTTTCATACAAACTTACTCATAAAACAAACGCGTGCTGTGGAAGATGAACCAGTTGGCTAGGCGCTGGACGAAGCTCATCGACTCCGATTGTCCCATGAAGATTGTCGGTATAGATGATGGTATCATGGGCACGCCCATGCGTTCGTAGTGCCAAGGCATCATCGCACAGCTATTTGCGTATGAACAATGCAAAACGGAAGTGCAATTTGTGAGTTTTAAAAAATGCAACTTGAGCTTTTGTTTACAAAAAGACATTTCCACTATTCCCACTATTCCCACTCACCTACTCAACGCTATGAATGGCGCCTTGAGTTGATGTGCCACCGCCACCATGCAATCGCTGTTGAATTGCTCCATAATGATTATATCGAAATGTTGCCGCTGTCGTAACACCTGTGCCAAGGCTTCGGAATGCAGCGTCTGATTGCAGGCATCCGTACCCCAGTTGTACAAGTTGTACAGCGTACGGAATATCCCGAATTTAATGTAGAAATGTCTGTTTTCAAACGCCTGCAAGGAGTAAAAGGAACATTGGAAAAATCGATATGTAAAAATGTAAGAGTTAGGTTTTCTTTATGAATTTCAAACCATTGTGGAAACTTAATGAAGAAGGGCCTGTATCTTTCCAAATCAAGAGAAATCAATGGCGGTTGATAGCACAAGTGCTGCGTAAAGAAGCTATCAGCTTATTGTCAGATCTCGAGCACTTCTGGAATCTATCTGGATTATCTAGAGTAGATTCACTTTTTACTAGCTAAGAGCGCGTCACATACATCGCCCTAAACCGTGTTCGGCGAAAATGCTTTGTAGAAGTCTCAGCTCCTAGGAGAAGTCGTAAACGAGCAGAAAAATCAATTCCAAAATACAGTACCGCATTTGCTTTCAAAAAAAGACAAAGATAATTATAGGAATGCAGAAAGACTGTAAGTAGAAACCCACTTTTAAAAAGTATCCATATCGCAGCCTAAAGCCTAGCAAGGTCTGCTTCGCTAGGACCACATATTTTCTTCTGTTGGTTCATAAATGTGTGGCCTGGTTACTTGCTTGAGCAGTAGCATTAGACAGTTTACTTGGGAACTTTTATTATATGGTCGTTTTGGCAGTATCTGTTATGCTACCTTTTTTAGATAGAAGTACTACAAAGAAAACAGACTTTCAGCTGATGTGAGGTAGGAGTGGCTGTTGCGGCACACTTAGGCCTAAAGTGAACGACCCGTTGTGCTACCACAACCCGGTGTGATTATATGATATCAACGCAATGAGTGCTTAAAAGCCGACCATGAATTGTTCCACATACATATATTGATCACGTTTATTATACACAAAAAATTGGCCTCCTCTGTCTGTTCTATAAATGAATTGCTCTATGGGAAGGCATTATTTTTTTGAGTAGAAACTTTTTTTTCGTAGGACACTTATGAAAATTTCTTTAAATATATACTTAGTTTTTCTTCCACAACTCTACCTAGAGTGAAATATACCGGAAACAGCTAATGTGGGAAAAGCGAACTAAATTTCAGTACGATATAGCATTGTTTACAAGGAAATACTAGGTACCATATTTTCTTAATGAAGTGAGATTTACAACGGCCTGCTTCTATGCTTATCATGGGGGTCTAACCGTATACTTATGTACATACATATAGATTCAGAGCAAACGGCAGCCTTGTAGGAGGTTTTTTTTTGTTAGGAACTCTCCGTAAACCTCAAGGTTAGACTGCAGGATTTCCGGAGCTGTTTCAAGTGGAGGTTGGTAGCCACTGGCTAGGTACTAGTATTTAGCCTGGTATCATTAGAAAGATGGGTTCTATGACAATCAAGCGGTAAACAGTGGTTTAAAATCGCTTATATGTAGTGTGATCGAAACTGGTTTGGAACTACCGAACCAGGAGAAACACTTCCAAGTTAGGTAACGGCAGGGTTAATAAATTTGTAGTCAGGACACCATCAAAAATATTTCTCCGGACAAGGAATATATATGTATGAGTTCCTACCTGTGGCCAATTCCTAAACTAATGAGCGTTTAGTTGGTTCAGTGACGCTTTTTGTTCTGGCCGGTGGTTTATTGAAGGAGGGCCAAAAGGAACCGCTTAAGCTAACTAAGCGCCAACTTAGGAGCTGGAATTTCAATAGGACCTCCCTACTGTCGTAGCAGTTTGCAGGATATCGGAGTGGAATAATCTCGGTCATCCGATTCTGTGATGCCCTGCTTTCACCTCGTAAAGCCAACACAATTGGGTTGTTCACACTTGCCTGGTTATCAGTTTATCTGGTTAAAAATTATTATGTAGTGTATGTTATTGTTGTAAACTGAATTAAAAATCTAACCACATAATCAGATAACCTGATAACCAGGCAAGCGTGAACAACCCCAATGATTCCACCATATGGAGAATCAGAGTTCGCTAAAGTGCCAGCAGAATGTGACAACTTGGCTTAAGTGTCCTGAACTCAGTTAAGGATGGTGTCAAGCACTTTTCCCCTCCTTCCACCCCCCTCCCATTTTGCTTTATGACGACTCAGTACTGCAGCTAGATCTTATAATAAGCTTTATTTAGTATTACTCGTACACCCGAAGTCATTTCGGAGCACTTTAGATTGTTTATGTCCGTACGTTCAGCTTTAACTTGGGGTAATAACTCAGTCTTCTTTTCCAGTACCTCAGTGCTCAGTGACGAATGCACTGAGTCTCAATCAAACTCCATTTTAGCAAATTACCACCTACTTTAACACTTACCTTCAAATCCACACTATTCGTCAAAGTTGCATGATTCGTCAGCGGCAAATCTCTATAGCTCGCCGGTGGGCTTTTATCCGGAAAATGACTTATCACCGTAACGTCATGTCCTTTCTCAGCTAGGCCACGCATAATTGGATGAAAGAAGTTAAAATGACTAATGGCAGGGTGCGGAAATAGACCCAGTATCTTAAGTGGGTAGCTGGCTTGCACCAAAGTGCAGCAGAGGCCAAGCAGCAGCAATAGGTGGCCAGATGTTGGCATCGCCATTTCGCTGAAAGAGGGCCTTCCCCTTGAATGAATGAAATACCGAAATATGCGTATACAACAAAAAAAATAAATAATAAAAATGAAATTTTCGCGAGACAAAAACACTTGTATATAATTTTATCAAAAACCAAAAATAAAAATAAAGAAAATCCCAAAGCTATTATATGGGAACGTACCCATACTACGTGACCCGTTCAGGGGGGGGAGGGGGATCTTCCAAATACCACACTTGGTCACAGTGGGGGGCGGGGGGGCTTAGGTTTTTATCACGTAGTCAATATCCACTACGAAAATCTAGCGTTTTTTTCGAGCTACATTCAAATATGGCGCGCAGTGTTTGTCGCTTTTTAAACCCACAGATGGCAACACTGACGAACAGACGTCAGCTGATTGAACAACCATCGAAAAAACGTACATGGTGGTGCGGTGGATGACGTGTCTCGCGTGCGACCTCTGCGGGTTCTCTCTAGGAGACCNATATAAGGCACTAAATTTTCTTTTACGACCACAAATTGCAACGAAAGTACGAATTATTTGCGATAGAAGTAGCACGAAATTCATTGCACTGTTAACAAAAAAAAACAAAAAAAAGAGCCGATACCTGCTTTGACGGCTTAATTTTATATGAATGCGCCTATTTATGTATGTCTGTATGGCTGTGTAGAACTTGGCCTGTTTTTAAATTATCACTTAATGACACGTTTTTTGCATTGCCTATTTATTTGGCTGTTTGATCGCTTTAAATTTATATTTTTTATCTTTATTGTTTATATATATTTACATAACTTTTTTGTCTCAACATTTCCAGCTCACTCACCAGTGCCTGATTATGCACAAAAAAAATTTTAAAATAGCTGCGTATTTTTTATATTTTTTAATTTTGATATTAGACTAAATTTTCGCGTCGAACGCTCGACTCGTGCAAAAATTCTTAACAGTGTTTTATTAAAATGTCCACGAAATCAAAAAAAATAAATAAAGAAATTGAAAATAAACCAAAAACCAGTTAAGTTCGCTGCACGGCCGATCCGTTTTGCTGAAGCTTTCTTCGACGACTGACTAAGTCAAGGCACTGCCGGCTAAAAAGGCCTCAGCAAGCTCGTTAACTAGCAGTTCATATGAGTAGTCCACTTGCAAACAGCGTTATGTGCCATAAATTAAAAAAAAAAAACGTCTACAACAACAAGTAAAATCCAAGTTGTATATTTTTTTTTTATTATCTAAAAATTTGGATAATTAAGAGGCTAACAACATTAAAAAAACAAAATCACAGTATGGTTGCTTTTGTAAATTTGATATATAAAAAATTAATATAGCGAGTTTTGAAACAGTAACTGTTACATAGCTAGCTTTTCGCGTTCTCTCTTCCACGAAGATTGGTCTACTTCGTTTTTACGACGTCTTCCACTAGGCACCGAAACTACCACGTTTTTTTCGCAGTTTTCTAAGTTCATCAGAAGATGGAGACTTTTGAACTTGTTTAAATACGTACAATAAATATTATAGCGACTTTTGAAAGTGTATATATACATACAGTAGGTACTATTTTTTTTTTTAAATTTTACATAAAGTGAACTACTCATATATAGTACACAATGTCTCATAAATTTTGGACATAATTTTTAGTAACCTAAAAATTGGACATATGTTTTTTGTATTTTAAAGCCTGTGGCTAATTTTTTTTAATTAAAAACTGGCCACAAATTTTTTTTTTTAATTAAAAACTGCACATACATTTTTGGTAATTTAAAAATGAGATATGCAAACATTTTCACATATTAGATATTTTTAGACTTGGACTTTTGGTAAATCAAAAACTGGACATAATTTTTGGTACCCACTTTCAAAATTGGACATATGTATGTACATTTTTGGAAATTTAAAAACTGGATATCGATTTTATATATTTAAAATAATAATTTAATAGTTAAAGGCGTGAAAAAACTTGCTGGCTATTTTAAAACTAGACATAACAATTTGGTAATTTAAAAGCTGTATGTTCGTAAAATTTTTGGCCCTTTAAAAACTGAGTATACATTTTTATATAATATATAAAAGTTGTTGATATTTAATAGTTAGTTAAAAGCCGGACAAAAGTTTTTGGTTATTTTATAACTAGACATAAAATATTGGTGATTTAAAAGTTGTATACAAAATTGTTGGTCATTTAAAATTAGACATATATTTCTTGTAATTAAAAAAATGAACTTGAATTCCATTATTTTAAAAGTGGGGATATATACATATGTACATACATATGTACATATTTCGTCCTTCAAAGCTATTTTAATTTTTGAAACACAGAACATATTTGCCAAATAAAAACCAGAAACAAATTTTCATATTTTAAAACCAAACCTTAATTTGTTGTGAAACAAATTTTGGTGCTTAAAAAATTGGAAATACATTTTTGAAATTTACAAATTGCATATAAACTTTTAATTATTTAAAACTTGGTCAACAAAATAGAATGGTTAGTTAAAAACTACACAATTTTTTTTTTTGTTAATTGAAAATTAGATACATATGTTGCGTAATTTAAAAACACGACCACAATTTATGTCACAATTTTTGATAATTCTAAAAACTAGACACACATTTTTCGAAACTAAAAAATTGGCCATAATTTTTAGCAATTTCGAACTTGGACATTTGAAGTTACAGTGTGATGTTAATCAATCTTAGCTATCCATCCAACGTAGCTTAGATTCCGCTGCCAATTTCGTCCAATAATCTGCTAACTAAATGAATGAAGCACTTCAATAATAGATCGAGTACAATATATTAAACTATGTTTTTATGCATATATTTAAATTAAATATTTTACACTAAGCCTTAATAGAGTTAATTTTAACCATGGTAGTACTACACTCAAAAAAGCGTATCGCTAGAAAATCTTCCTTCAGTCAAAATTTCAATCAACTACGGATCTTATCAACCATTTTGGTTGCGTAATATAAAATAAATAAATGGTAGTAAATGTGTGCTGATTAACTACTTACACACGGCTGTATCGCCCATCTTCAACGCACTTCAAACAAAATTTGTTTTCGTAGTGTTTTTTAAATATTGGCTTTGTTTCTTTTCTTGTCTAGCAGATAATTATCAGGAAGAAGAAGAATGAGAAAATTTAAAGAATTACGCTCACAGAGAGCGAAATAACGTAAAAAAAAGTAAAGAAACGCAAAAGTAGCAGAAACTAGCAAGTAATCAGCTGATCGATGTATTTGACTATTGAAAATATTTGGCGCGAATTTTTGTTGCCCCATTTTGACAGCTGCTAGTTTCTGCTAGTAAAAATTTTACTAGCAGAAATTAGCAGGAGAGCCAAAAAAAAGAGCGTAAGCACGAAAGAGAGCTGCTAGTTTCTGCTAGTTTTTTGGGTTAAGAAACGCTTTCTATTATGTTCGTAGTTGGCCAGCAATTAAAGGCATGTTTACCTTATTGTTGGTGTGAGCGCACATTCAAACAAACATGATTAAGTCGGTACCCTGCAGGAAATTCCTTTATTGATGTTTCGGCGCTAGCAACATTTCGAACAACGAGCGAGAGAAACACGTCGCAGTGTTTCGGGTATATGGAGGCGGGTGGATATAACATGTGCACTAGTTTTATTTAGAAATAGAGAATCATGAAATTTTGTAAAGATGGAATAATTGCCACGCCCTCTACTCTTGTGGGCGGAAACATTAAATGTCATCCGAATTCGTTGAAATTTAGTTTGTAGCCTTTATTTTATTAGAAAAACCTAGATATATAAAATACGGGGAAGATTGGATCACTGTAACGTCCAAAACTCACAAAAAATGTGGGCCTGTCATTAAATGTGGTGGAATTTTGGTTAATTTTTGTTTCCTGCTTTCCACTCTTAGAAAACAAAGGTAATACTATAAAATGACTTAGGTCTAAATGTTCGCTTTTTCCCCAATGTTTGGTGAGATACTTTCATTCCAGAATTAGAAAATATTAAAAACATGAATACAGGACCCGAATCGCGGCATTCGATATAGAACGCAACTGGAATCGAAATTTGTTTTTGAGATCACGACATTCGATAGCGAGCATGCTTCGCCCGTTTAAATTGTGTTGTAGAGAAAACAGCTGCAATTTGGTTTCATTCGATTCGAAACGAGTATTCACTCGATTACGAATGCCGCGATACGGGCCCTGAACAATTTATACCTAGCCGAAAAAAAACAACTGAATATGGTGATAAGCAAAAAATCGTCTAAAAGCATTTACATAGATGTACTTCAGGGGAAATTTTAGGTCAAGTTACACTTTTTTGCGAGCTACAAATTCTAAATACACCATTTTACGACATACAACAATACTACGTCACTTATGACACCGTTGTGATTGGCCTAATTGTATTTACATACATAAGTACACCAACTAAAGGGATATCCCTTTTAGTAATACCACAGAAACGATTGCATTTGTAAAATTCCCATCAACTGCAATGAAACCATTTTGTAGCCCACGTTTTTTTATTTTTGACCTCAACATTTCCTCAACATAATAATTTACTTTTAAAAAATAAATTGTATAAGCATTGCCCAAATTAAAAATATTATTTATACATATGTATACCAGAAACTTATATTTAAGTGGTGGTTTTTATTAAAATTTTTAATAAAATTTGTAAATAACACTTTCTATTGAACTACATAGAAAATGATAAGTACCAGCCTTAAATTAAAACAACGACATTTTTTAAGTTTACACGCGGGAGTTACTTTTATGAATATGTAGCTCACTTAAAGCCCTTATTTCCGTAAATTTCTTAACATTCATTAAATCGGAGGCATAAGTACTGTATTTGAAACAAAATACTCAAGCAATACTTAATAAAACTCTTTAAAAATAACTAACACATAATTAGCAATTGCCTCTTAAATACATATATGTTTTGAAACAACTTCATATATTTCCTATTGGGTATGCTTTAATGTATAAATATTCCTATTTGCGTAACGGGTTTTTACACGAAATTGTCATTCGAGATATGTTTTTACCTACTTACCTTATCAAATTTACGATTACGATAATAGAGAACATACTAACATGTCTAAGGCGTTGGTATTATTTTTGTTAGATAATATTGTTTTTAATAATGTTTTGAAACATGTTATTACCACCTTGACTTAGTAGTAAGAAAGAAAGCAAGTGTTTTTATTACTGAAACGGGTACTCGTGGGAGTAAACATTTATCTTCAAATTCTTAAGAATCGGTACTTGCATTTATACTTAAATATATTTGTAAATATTTCCTTCCTACACTGACTTTGTGTTGTATTTTTATGATTTCTTCATGATATTTTCCTACGCTTTTACAATATTACCGCAATACATTTATTTTATTTTACTTTATTATTCTTTAAGTTTACTTTTTCGATTTTGTTTGCACAATACAATGTATACATATAATAGTTTATCGTAGCAAGAAAAGCATTAAGAAATTACAATGACTTTGTGTCGACGCAGTAAAAATTGGAGAAATTCTATAGGGGTATAAATAGGTATGTGTGTTAGTACTGATGTAAAGTTGCAAGTAAGCGTACATTGTTTTGTGTTAGTTTCGACAAAAACAAAAATAAAAAAACACGTACTAAAAATTCAATGTAAATTCTTGCATATATTTTTAATTCATTTGCGCTCTTTAATTCATTAAAGCCAGCCGTCCGTTCGGAGCAAGGCAAATTTATATAAGGTAATGTTGTTTCATCAGCTGTGAGTGGTTTCTGATCGTCAAAATTTTGTATTTTGCTAGTGAGTGAGTGAAAACGTGAGAGTGTTTGCATTTTCTGTCGCCCTTTTCATTCGGGGAAGAATAGCTGAAATGGCCCGCTAAAGTGCAAAACAAAATACAAGTAATTGTTGTATTTGTTGAATTGATACCACCTTATATGAATTCGCCTTGGTCCGGAGTATGTATTCTACAATAAAAAGCAAAAACATTTTTTTTAAACTATTGAAAGTTCTCAAAGACAATCGAAAAGACCTCGCAAATTCTTGAAGAAATCCTGAAAAATTCCGAAGAAATTCATACTGAATAAAAATAAACCCGATCAAAATCGCGAAGAAAGTGTCAAAACCCCTTAAAAATAAAATGTCTCTCCCTGCTGAGTGACAAAGGTTTCAATACATACTTAACGCGCCTGAGCAGCTGACATTTCTATCCTAATCTGAGGAGGATTTGAAGTCACCAAATCAATATTCCACTAAAAATGGGTTAAACGAAAATTTGTCTAATTATTTTTGACTAGCTGCCCTCCCCCCTACTCGTACATAACGAAGAAGAAATTTTCGAAATCAATAAACAAGAAATTAAAAATTTTATGCGTAGTCGAATTTGTAATTATGCTCTCAATATCCACAAAACAGTGCACTCATTCTTTGGTACAATTTATGGAAAAAAGAGAAAAAGAACTTGTCCGAAGGATGAAGGATGTTGAAGTTGTAGATGTATTTAAAGAAAAAAAAAAACGAATTTCTCCCAGCGATAAATAGGTGTATTTCAATTTTGAGCGTTTTTCCATGCACAACAGCGACTGTGGAGCAATCGTTTGGTACACTTCTTAGAGTAAAAACCCTGACTCAGAAGCACAACGGGAGAAGAAAGGCTTTCTGGACTATGCCTCAAGAGCGTCCATATGAAAACTCGTTACCGAAAACCCCAGATGATTCAGGAGGAAATAATCGAAAAATTTGCTGAAAGTCCGCGATGAATATTGAATTTTGCTTTCCTAGTATTAAGTAAACCTCTACATTTTCATTGAGTCTCTTTCGTAGAAGCAGCATAACTCACAGAGCTTTCTGACGCAACTGAGATTTCCAATAACAACAAAAGTATGCTGCTATTTTTAGATATTAGTTAAACAACTTCTGTCTACTTACTGAAAGAATAAGACGAATGGAAAAAGTATCGCTGTCCGCCATAAAAACAAAAATAATAAAAGTAAATGCAAACACAATATAAATCTGGAGCAAACTCATTCTTTCATTTAGGAGGAATTTCATAAAGTAGCAGACGTAGGAAAAAAACTAAAACCAAATAAATCAAACGCCGCGAGTGGCGACTGTGTCGACTGGTAAATATGAACGAGGACAACAGAAAATATTGTTTTCGAAACGGTTTCATGCGTCATTGCAAGAGTAATGAAAGGGAAAATAGAATGAAGGGAATGGAGAAGAAGGGCGCAGCTGAGACGGTGAAGCGTTTGCTTTTGCTTGCGCTCTGCTGTATCCGCCAAGATCAAAACAAAGCGAGTCAAATTTGTCACTTAGAGGATGTCAGCATCCTGCTACTTCCTCCCAAAGCGATGACCAAGGTCACTAGGAAATTGATATTGTACCTTTTTTTTGCAGCGGCAAAGTAGCATAATCATGGCCAACAATAAAAATATCAACGCCCATTGGTATGCGTTCATAAATATTTAGCTTTTGTGTAGTTCTTTATAAATATGTGTACATAATCAGACGTTTTCAATTCACTACTGGTCTGGGGATGGACCATTTTGTTAGCGAATTTGAGGCCAATAAAACTGGGGCAACAAGAAAATACGCAATAAAACCGCTGGAATTTAAAAGGTATAAATGTATCTACATATGAATTTGCATACATATGTACATATTAGGCTAGGTCAATTTTTTAGGGGGAAAATAAAAGGCATTTGATCGTACTGTAATAGTAATACATAGTATGTTGTCTGTCTTATGTAGGTCTAAGCCAATAATAATTGACCAGGAAAAATTAATTCAAAACATATCTTTAGCCCGCACAATTCACTCAAAGTTTATGAATTTGAAAAATTAAAATTTGGCTGGCAATGTCCAGAGAACGCATTGATTGTCATTAACTAGATGCTATATCAAGTTAAAGGTTATTAAATTTAGTATGTGACGTTCATATATCATTTTTCAATAAAACTACAGGTTTTCGACATATTTAGAAAAACTTACAAAAGCGATGACTTTCCCGTATGAGTTTTCAATGGGCGCGTTCAGAAGGCGCAGCAGCTAAGTAACTGTTGCGATTGCACCATCTGAGCAGTTGCGTGCTAGATTTCTGATCATTTGAGACGACATGTTGGTGTATACCTTTGAGGGTTGAATTTGACAGCTAATATATCAAGCCGTTCAGAAGACGCATAATGGTTGGGCTCAACTGCTACGCCTTCAAAACGTACCCAATTCTTATTTTTTTTTTTTAGATTTTCGGATGTTTATATATCGACTACTGAGTGGAAGATCGACTTATCTCGGCAGCCAGTTCGAAAACGCCCTATCTCAAAAAACTTTTCCAAAACGTCCTTTTTGAAAATTTGATTGAAGAACGCTCTATTTCAGAAGTTATTTCAAAAACGCCCTATCTCAGCACAGGTTTAATTCATTTTGAAGTTTGATAGGGCGTTTTTAAATTGAATTCTGAAATAGGGCGTTTTTCAACCAAATTCTGAGATAGAGTGTTTTTCAATCAAATTCTGAAATAGGGCGTTCTTGAAAAGTATTTTGAGATAGGGCGTTTTCGAGCTGGCTGCCGAGATAGGTCGATCTTGCACTCAGCAGTCGATATGTACGTAATACTTTAAAGGACCAGTTTTCAAAACAGTGGTAAATGAAATTACATATGGATGTCCAAGATTAGTAATCATTTCATTATTAAATAGTAGTTTCAAACAAATATATAAGTACATATATTAACTAAATAAAATTTAGTTGAGCAACGACCATTTATATATTCTTGAAAATTGGAGCGGAATGGTTTCATTAGTCACCCAAGAAGCACATATTTCACGGTTTCTAAATTTACCGTTATACGAAAGTAGGAGCGTGCGTTTAGATATATGTAAATATGTTAGCTAATTCTATTATGTCAAAGAGTGGTCGTTGGTAAATGCACTATCCTCGTGGGACTCTCCTATTGGAGATATGTATATGTAGCTTTGTATTTAACTTGAACGAAACAACTCTATCCATGGCACACTTTACCGTAATCGTTTGCTTTTATTTCGAAGTTATAATTTAAGAGAAATTTTTGTCGAAAAAAGACAGTGATGCATCTCTTTTTATCGATATAATCTTGACAAGTACGTACATCGGTACGTAATAATTACCAAACTTAAGTCGACACATACGGATTTATGAGAATAATATGATACACAGCGTTCAGATTTATTATTTAAAAAGAATAAAAATGTTTAAAGAAATCCTGTGACCGCATTTAATTGCATGCATGTATTGCAAACATAATAATAAGTAAACGAATTAATGTTTGTGCAATTTTTACTAGTTCAGTGTTTCCATATTCATTTGCATAAATGCAATTTTTCCACCGTGTTGGAAAATAAAGCTTTTCGTCTTATAACTCCTGAAATTGTTCCCTAATATATTTGGAACAAGCGACCTAAATACACTCCAGAAATATGTCTTTACATCTTTTGACTAAAGACCAGTGCAACTATCAACAGAACAATTACAATTTGATTGAAAAACATAAGTTTGAGAGTAACCATAAATTAAAGGGCTGCCAGAGATGATATTTGAATTTAACGTTTGCTTTTACTGTCCAAAAGTAGTTAGTTACAAGTTAGTTACATCAAATGCAGAGGTAAATCACCCTTGACTATTTTGCGGCCATCGCCATAGAAATATAGCTTAGCTTTCGTCAAAGAAAATATACAGATAATAATCGTTCCTTTGTAATCAACTTCAAGTTAGCTTATAGTTAGATACATTTCCTACAGGGGACTTGTACGCACGCACACAGTGACATCAATTGCACGCACACTACAAAAATGCTCCGCCTAAGCTGCCCACCTCTGCTTAACGGATTCATTTTCTAATGGTATCCACCAAACCTTTTTGCTGAACCCTGAATTTTTTACAAGAATCCGTTTTACAAGCATGTTGTTGGCCTGATGATACAATATACATACATATTTTCACTATCACCAAAAGATTTGAAAAACATTAAATTTTCGACCCGCCCTAATACATATACATAAACATGTATGTATGTGAGGAATAAAAGTTACGCACTGAATGTGGAATACTTAGATGACCACACATATAACTTGTAAGTTTTACGTTTGCGTTAGTGAAAGCCATGGAAAGTCTCAGCTGCTTCTGGTGGTAGTTATTGAAAAGCTCTGTAAAATCGTTTTATTATTTTTCCTTTTCTTGCTTTTATTGTAAAGCACCGGAAATAGTGACACTATTGTAACCATTTGTAACCATTATTAATTGCGGCTTTAATACAAAAATTGCATTTGCGCGTGGAATTGCAAATAACTGTGTAAAAGGATAATCGGGAACACATTTGTGCAGAATTACGTCCAATTGTCTTGTAATATTTTATGTAATTTGCTTCCTTTGAACGCCGCATAATTTTTTAATAAATTATGAATCAGAAATACTTGATTACAACTTTTATTATTAGATATACTTAAAGAGTCAAATAAGCATGTGTGTAGCCATGCCTCCTTATATATATATAAAATAGTAACCTAAAACGCCAGCTTAATAGGGTCGAGTGTAAAACGGATTCCTCATACCAAAAACCCTTTATTATACAGAATTTAAGCACTTCTTTACGATACTACGGGAAAGTGCTAAGAAACCTTTTTTCGCAATTTGGCAAACTACAAATTGATTTTTGACCCATGGTTTCTTCGGCAAATTTACTTAGAATTATACGTAGAATTCTTCTGTGCTATACGCGCATAGTCGGAAAGTGTCCCGTTCAAATTGACCCACCCTAATGTGCATATGGTAAATCTCGATTTCGCAACTTTTGCTTTTTCTCTAGCATAAGTTTTCTACGGGCACAAAATGACAATTCTATGCTTATCGCCCGGCATTACGCCGAGCAGAAACTTTTCAGCCAATTTTTTGCTTTTTTTTTGTCCATTTTATCCTTTTGCGAAAGATTGAAGTTGTGGCAAACGCTAGCTGCGCGTAAAAAAAAATTGCTGCAGTGAAAGTGAATCAACCGATAAGAAAAAAGAGAAATCCAAAACTACCTGAACAAGTAATGCGCCCGCAGAAAAGTTTTTAAGTTTGAAATTCTAGGAAACGAAAAAAAAAACGAAAAAGATAAATCGAAACACAAACTTAGCAACTCGGAGACTGATATCATTTAAACTTTTGTTGCAACATGTTGCACGGCAATAGGTCGCATAAAGTAGAGCAGTGATGGCAAGTGTATTTTGAAAGTGAAATTAGCAAGAAACTTTGCTGGATTAAGCAGATTGTAAATTTGTAATTGCCGTAGACGTACTTGCATATGTATGAGCTGAACTGCTATAAATATAGGAGTTGCATGGGTCGGTAGATCGATTATTACTTCTGAAATGAGATGTAAAACCAAAAAGGTGCAAAATAGTAAGCAACCGGCTTAGTCAGTTTCCTCAGACCAATGAGAGCAAATACAATGTGAAGAGCTGCCAGAATAGTAATCAAGTTGAACTCGATATACCATGTATGCATATATATATTAGGGTGACCTTCATAGTGGTCCTCACGTATAAAAAGTGAGCTTAAGCTCAGACTCAATTTTTTCACTGCTAATATGAGATCGAGCTCAAGAATTTGTACTGAAACTCGAGTCTGAGCTTAAGCTCACTTTTTATGCATGAGGCCCAATATTAGCATCAGGGTACAAAACTAAGACACCAACGAATGTTTAAAAATTAAAAAGAAAATGTTAATATCTCAAAAATTACACAACATTTCTACTTGAAATTTGATAAATTTGACATATTATTAAAACTTTTTCAAATAAATATACAAAATCGCTGAGTTTGTGGCCAAAATTTTGTAGACTTTGTGCGATTTAACAAAATTCGAAGTTTTCAAACCCTTTTAGCGACCCCAGAAAATTTGTTTAAAGTTTGAAATTTTCGTGGATGTCTTTGTTTTCTACATAGAACTAAATAAATGAGTGCCCCATACAAAATTAAGATGTTGATCTTTTTTAAGGACAACCCTTATGTTTATACTGAAGGAGCCTTTCAAATTTAAGATTTTATTTCGCAATATATTTAATTGGCCGTACGTTTGGTAGCGAGATAATAAGCTAATATATCTGTTTAGACGTTTAATGTTGCATACTTTTGGGAGCATCGTTTGCTAATCCAAAACAGTAAATAAGCAAAGGAGCAACAATTTCCTGTGCGTGTAAAAAGTTCCTCAGCACTTAAAAAATAACGAAATCATGCCTGAGTGGAACTTTTTTATCACCCTTTTGAATATTTTAAGATACCATCCTAATTACATTTACTTAGCCGCCTTCGCTCAGCAACATTTTCATAGCATCGCATCTGCCTATTTACCTAGAGATTTGCATTTTCACTAGCGACAAGGATATTTTTAATCGAATTTTGATTCGCTACTCAAACACTGCCACGAAATGCAGAAATATAAATGAGAAATAAATTAAGAAAGCGGATTAACACTCGTCACTTTTGATGCAGTGAGTCAAAGTGGCAAACACAAATATAAACACCAGTCTACGACGACATTAGCGCGAAATCAAAATTCGGAAACCGGATGCTTGGCTGCTTAGTGAAAGGAGGAGGGCACGCGAGAAGCTGCCTAGTTCACTTGGCAACTCATCAACTTAACAACTCACGAGCTCAGCTACTCAGAGCGCGCCCCTTCAGCGCACAGTAAAGCGTTTTAATGAGTGTCAAAGGGTTTTCAGCGTGATTTAATCTAATTTGTGAAGGCCGCGCGCTGGCAGTCATAGCGCTTTCACGCGCAGCAAAAGCTGACGACGAAGACGACGGCGACGGCGAAAGTAACACCAAACGCATACAAACAACAAAAAAAATAAGGTTACTACCGTCTTTACTTCCTCCTACGTTTTTGTCCTCAAAAAGCGGATAAATCTAATTTCCAGTTTTGTTTGCTAAGCGGCCAAAGGACACTGTGGAAGGGCGGTGTAGCCGCCTGGCAGGACTGTAACGAAAATGACAAAGTGAACGAATGGCTGGCTGAGCGCGGCAAAGATTACCAAAATTTTAATGCAAGCGTGCTATATTCGGAATCTTTTGTGACAGAGGAGAAGGAGAAGGAAGAGAAAAAGAGTTGAGTAGAAGTGAACAGTTAATGGGTGATGACGACGTAACAATTTGCTTTGCGCACGAAGTTGAGGTGAAATATTTGCAAAGTAATTAAAAGCGGGTGTGTGCATAAAGCCCGTTTTCGCCCGAAAGTCACTTTTCGGCAGCAAAGTTGCTTATTGGGGAAAAGGAAGTGGAAAATGAGCTAAACCGTTTGAGACATCAAACTTTTTGAATAACCCTTTTTTACGAGGTTGTATTTGGATTTTGTGCGTACCATTCACTGTGGTTTGTCTTGCTGACACCGTTTAGAATTGTTTGGCAATATCTTTTATACGCAACTAAATATTTTAAGAACACTACTCGCAGCCTTGATTTGTGAACATAAATTTGTTTGATGTTGGCACTTTTTAAATTAGCTGTTTATTTGTTAACTGCACTGCTGAAGTATGGCAAACCATTTAACGCAAATAGTAAAAAAAAAGTACCAAAAGTATGTGTATATCTTTATGACAACAGTGTAGGCAGAAGTGTGGAGCGATGAGCGATGTAGACTGGCTTTAAAAACTAGCTAATCGCAAATGATAATTTGACAATTTCCAGTGAATTTAGCATAGTTTCGTTATAAAATGAGACTCTCCTGCTTTTTTGGCTTTAAACCGGTTTTATTACCCCGGGTTTAACTAATCAAACAGCTCCATTTATTATTTGATTATCCCACAGTCAATATGCTTGCATGAACTCACATCATTTCAATATGCTGATTTGCATAGAACACTCACCCACATACATACATATGTACACATAACCACAACTATTTACACACACGAGAATTCTGTAAGTCACACACAGTGCATCAACCAAAGCGATGCTGCGAACATACCCTGCAGTAAAATTTACGGGCAATCTGGAAGAGCGCTAGTACCGCGCCACACATTTTACAACTGTCTCTGAAAGCCTGCAAGAATGTCTCACTTCTCGAACAATACAAAAGTAGCCCCGCGAAAATACCCTCCGACTCTGACATAGTTAGTCGCGAGTTAAAATCACGATGGAGGCAGTTGATAGTTTTCAGTTTTAATAAATTTAAATTGTTACGCGGCGCTTAAAAATTGAAGAGAAACATATGCAAATTAATAAAAATAATATAAGTAAATAAATAAAATATCTAAAATAAAATGAAATTTGTAAAAGAAAAATATATATGTATATGTATCCAAAAATCGAATCTTGAAGATTTTTTCTCATAAAGAACTTATTGTCCCAGATTTGTCCAAAATGGAACCAGTTCAAAAGTAGTTCAAAAGCTCCGCAGAGAGGAGCAATTGCCATTTTGTAGGGCATCGCGGGTGTTCCGGCACCGTTTCATTTGCTGCAGGGTATTTACTACACCACATATGCAAACACCATGAATACAAACATAGGACAACAACTGGAATTCTCATCTGCTTAGCATATTTATAGGCGCCAAGCCATTATGGCGACACAGCATCAATGTGCGCCAATCTAACCTGTCACACTTAAGTGGTTTCAATTGGCGGTGAGATCTATGAATTTCAAATTAGGGAAATATAGGTTATGAATAATGAAAATTAGTAGTACTTGGGAAGAAAGAGAAAAAAATAGATATTTTCCGAATTTGTACATACGAGGTACTAGCACCCGAATTCGTGTGCACTTGCAAAAATTATCAAGCTTGACTACGACTAAAACTATGCTGCAAAAATTTAATTTTAGGCGTTTTAAAAATGCGCAACAATTATAGTCAAATACAGACAAATCCCAGCGGCATAGTTTTAGGCGCAAATTTTCGACAAATAGTCAGGCTTGCTTATTTGCCAAGAGAAAATGTATTTTTATTTTTTTAATATACTACCCTGCCAACTTTTCGATCATACACCCTTGAAGTTTTGTGCTGCGCCGCTTTTTCTAATAATTGTTTACCAGTTTGCGAAATTATGTTAACTAGTTTATTTACACTCATTTGAAAAAACAATTCAACAACTAATAGGCTTATTGCCACAGTTATTTTTTGTGCATAAACCAAATTAAAGTGACCAGTTATTTGTCATTATAACATGCTGAGAATGACGTATATTCTCTAACAGTAGAGAAATAATCGGTAGAGAAAAGTTACAGAAAACTGGTGATTTTAACGGTATCACAGGACGAAATGTTTTCCATTGTTATCTCTGGCATACAGAGAGGCTTAGCCTTGTCTATGTAGGAGTCTAAGATTTGAATGCTGTTAGAAAAGATAAAGACTTACACTGCCGCTTATCGTAGAAAGATTTATATAGACATCAGTGGTCGAAAATATGTGTCTAGCCGCAGTTCCGGTGAGAAAACTCCTCTCCTGACTCCGCCTTTAATTTTTTTTTTGTCTCACAGGCATACGTTGAGGTCTAGGTACAGTAAAAGTCCGATCATGTTGGTATGAAAACATTGTATTTCTTATCGGCAGGAACAGATGAGTATAAAGACTATCGTAGACATGCCTAGAGTAACCGAATGACCTTAGGTTCCATCGGTTCATGAGCCGGCTTACTTATTCTAGTCTTACTTTTGCAATAACGGTCACCTCTCGAGTGACTAGATCATGCGAAGGTCGATGGAAGATCGCATGACCGCTTGCACAAAATTATGCACTTCTTTGTATCCTTTGCAGACAGCGCTGAGCGCTGTTATTCTCTTGGCCACCACATAAAGCTCTTTGCATTGGTCTAAGCCTGTTTTATCGCTGCAAATACGTGCAAGTAATTTATGTGTAAACCACACACAGTTGTGGAATTTTTTACGCTATTCGCTAATTAGATGAATGAGCTGCTGAAAACCCCTCCCAGAGAAAGCGTTTCTGTCTAAGAAGAATATTTTCTAGAAATATCGCCAATTATTGTTCCAAGAATTATAGGCCCTCTTTTTCTGAAAAATTTCGCCCTTTTCAAAGAGAGACTGACTCTACGCTGCGAACAAATGAAAAATGCGCAGAATTGTGGTTTTAGTGTCATTTCACGGCAATTGCTACTCGTTAGCTGCGTCTTTACTATTTAACAAACACACTTTTATTGGTGTGCGCACACTTACATACATATGTACGTACTGCAGCCTGTGCAGCTGTGGATTTCGCAAATCCCTGCTCCACAAACAGCACACCTTTGTAGATACATAAGTATAAGCGAGCATGTGTGTGTATGTTTGTATGAGTGAATGTGCGAGTCCTTGAATCGAAACGTACTTTACGAAAACGCCTTGAAAGCGAGAAAATTGCAATGATAAAAGGGGGAAGAGGCGTACGCTCCACACAAGCACCACTTGCGGTTTGTGGTTGTCATATGTACGTATGTATATGTATATATGCCTACACATCAACATATACACGTAACAAGCGTTCAGGATGGATTAAAACCATTTCTAAAGACTGCTGGGGAAAATGAGGAATTTGTTCATTAGCCGAGATTGCATTACCATTTCGCTGTGAAAATGTGCAAATCGCATCAAGAACGCTCTGATATCCCGGCTGAGTGTGTGGTTGTGATTGGAAAACTAGTAGCTAGCCGAGGGAATCCTACTTTCCATCACTTCTCAGCCTGCCAGCATCAACTAGCCAACCAACAAGTTGTTGTTGTTTTTAAAGCACCCAAGTGGGCATTTGTTTTTGTGTGCGCGTATGTGTGTGTGTGTGTTTGTGTGCCAGAGTGTAAATTACTGTTTGCTTGCAAACAAAGTTTATTAATGAGGCTATATCCGGGCTAGGCTATTTAGCCAGTCTCAAATGAGCCAAACGCTGCCTGCTATTGCCGTTGTTTTTGTTATTGTTGTTACTACATACATATGTAGAAGCTGGAAGCTGGTGCTGCGGTAAATGTACATTGCGGTTTCTCAGATACCTTTTGGCTCATTTTTGTTGTTGTGATCTCTTTTTTGGTATATGCAGTTGGGGCTGTTTTGCAAATTCGCACAAAATTGCAAACGCTGCTTATTTCGCTTTTAGCTGTTGTTTCCTTTAGATTTCCATTTACATTCGCAACCAGTCGGTCCACTTTCGCATGCAAAATTAAGTGCAAACAAAGCAAAGATAATCATTGCTCCTTACGTTTGGATGTAGGTGTTCGTGATTAGGCACCTCCGCTTGTATGCTCCAACGCGTCGATAGCTCTGCTTGTTGCGTTAGTTTAAAGTTAAAGTTTTTGATTAACAGAAATGTTCACCAAAAAAAAATACAATCATACCTGCATAGCTATTCTTGTATGCAAATAGGAGAGTTTATTAGGTGCAGAGGTAAGTATCGGACTGGAAATTATTCCAAATGGAGTCGAACTCGTTTTGTATCATTTTGGAGGGACTCCTGTTCCCGACAAATTTGTTCGTCGAAAAAAGTTTTCAAGCTAATTAACTGAATCCTTAAGGCAAGAAAGTGTCATAATTGTTTCGTTCAAAGCCTGTATATAAAGTTTTTGTAATTTAATACCTAAAAGGTGAGTTATTAGTTTAAAAAGTGGATGTGGACGGTAGAAAGTATGTAACGATCCTTTACTAATAAAAAAGTGGTCCCAGTAAACTGACAGTAAAAAGTTTCCATGCCAAGTTTTTTATTTTCAAAAAGCAAAAATATCCTAAGTGATTATATCGCGTCTCTAGTCCTTGTTCAACGAACAATCAAGAGTCACAACCATTCAAACCAAATGTGCTTAACTAGGTATTTAGTTATCTTGTGGCCCCTCAGTAAAGGTGGCATCCTCGCCAGGTTACACATTAAAAAATTCACGGTGCCTAAAAATGTTGGGAACTTAAGCGGATTTCACTGTATCGACATATTTATCGTCTTGAAATAGTCACTGACAATACCTTTGGTCATGTACTTCCGTTACTTATATTTACTTTGATATCTTTGGTTATATGAATGTATCAAAATAGATATTGATATATATACCAATATTCAAGGATATATCGAAACACATTTATCGACACTTTTCTCCATGTTTTTATCGATAAATTTATTATTGCAAACTCGTGCGAGCATTTGGTTAGCGATTCGACCGACCATAACCTCTTTTTTAGCTAGCATCTTAATACATATTTTTGTTTGCAAATTTTTTACTTCACCCCTTGGTTTCCTTCTAATAAGTTTCACAAACGCTACCTCACACCGCTCCGTAGCATCAAAATTTGCAAAGTCTACATGGCGTATACGTCACAATTAGCGCTTAACTTACTGCAACTGTCTGTACTGACTCCATTTTACATCTTTTCTTTATCACTTTTAATTTGCTTTCCTTCTCAGCGAATTTATGGCAATCAATCTTTAAAAGTTAGACTTTGGAGGCAACCAACTGTCGTCGAGCAAATCAAATTGCAATCAGTGGAAACGTTGCCAATTTAACTTCCTGGTTGACTTTACCCATGCGCTGTTAAAATTGTAACGGCATACATATGTATGTATGTATCTCTGCCACACATGCACACACTGCCAACAATATTCATAGGTATCTACGTATTTATTTAACTTTGTACATACTTTCGCAATTAAATTGCATTTGCTGTTGCGGTTTCCGAAGCCGAAGGAGTTGGGGTGGGGTTGGGGGAGTGCAGCTGCTGCAGCGAGTGAGAGGAAATTACAAAATTTGTGTTTGCTGATTTGATGAAATCGACCGCCGGCAGGCATGCCAGTGCGAGCGAAAGTGGCAATAAATTTGCTTGCAGTTGCGAAATAAATTGACTAAGTTACGAGCTGTACTTAAATAGAAGGCAAAATGTAAAGCAAATTACAACTGGTAGTGTAACTGTGCATAAATCTCTGTATTTGTATGCGTAATTTTATTTGCTTTCAGCCAATTTCGACGTGGTAATTGTGATTGAAATGCACTCACTCACTCACTTCCGCTTGGTGCGGCGCCATAAATTATAATCTGAGTGCGTGCGAGTGTGTCATGAAAACATTTCGGATGTATTAAAGGGCCAAAAAGAAAACGAATCAAGTTTCATAACTTTCTACAATTCGCCTACATTTGTTTACTCTCTTTTGAAAACTAAAACTAGGCTATTGAGCGAAATTTGATTTTTTGACTTATGCTGGATTTCCACTAGGCAATTTAAATGGTAAAAATGACAAATGACAAATTTGGGCATTAAAAAATAATCGTGTTATTTCGTTAAAAAAAATAGCTATTAAGTTGATCTTAAGTTAAGTTAAATGGCATACATTTTTTATCGTTTTAATGCCTAGTAGAAATTCGAGATAAGACAATGCAAAGACATACTTGAAGAACCAGAATAAAAATGTTTGTGAACTAATGCCGAATTTCCACTAGGCATTGAAGTTATAAAAAGTATATGCCATTGAACTTAATGTCATTTCTTTAATGTAATGACACACTTTTTTTTTAATGCCCGACTTTGTCATTTATCATTTGTGCCATTTCATGCCTGTTGGAAATCCAGCATAAGTTACAGCAGTTGCCGTCATTCGGTTCCAAGATATTATGGCAGCGTTTATTGTGCGGAGCCATGATAAAAACCATTAGAAGGTAAAATCATTCTCTCAATTCATCGGCCATGATTTTTTTCTGACGTTTGCAAACATTTTAAAATCATATAAAATTGAAAATAAAATTATGAAATTGTTTACAATTTTTGTTGTTTGATATTAAAAGTTGCCCCTCATTAATGCACAGCAAGTGAAATGCATCTGCAAAAGGGGCAAAGAATAGCTGTGTTTGAGAGCAGCTATCGCTGATCATTAGGCCTTATACAAACATAAAGAAATAATTAAAATTGATTTAAATGGAAATATCCATGCATTTTAAAGGCCTCTCTGGGATCTGAAAAATCTGGACTTTCAGTTTATTTTTACTAAAATGGCCGCTTGGGTGCGCTTTTATGCAAAAAACATGGTAGGAAAAGTGCAAATAATGTTCCCCAACAATGTTGCTAAGCAATGTTTCTTCATGTTCTAATGTTGTATTGCACCAAAGCGTACCAAGCGGCCGTTTTCGGTGAAACTAAATTGAGAATGCGGATTCCTCGAATCCCAAACACGCCTACCTGAGCTTTTGATGGTATAAATTAGAGCTCTAGATACCCGGGTATCGAGCAATGCGAGTAGCTCGATGCTCGCTCGAAACTCGTTCATTGCTCAACTGCTCAAATGTTTGTTCAAAATTTTCGAGTTTTTGAACAATTTCATAAACAAAAGAAAATTTGTAAATTGTATTTGTCAGCAGCTGCTTTCTAATTCATGTTAAATAAATTATATTATTAAATATCAATGTAACAATCCTTGCATTATATATCAATAATTGAAAAATTTAAAAAGTTTATACCAAAAATGTCAATATAATAAAAAAAACATTGTTCAAATTACTCGAAAAAACTCGAATTGCTCGAGCTCATGCTCGAAAATTTTCGAGTAATGAGCATTGAACAAGTGTGCGAGTACTCGCTGCTCATATACCCGGGCTGTTCGAAAATGTGCGAACAAAATCGAGAGCTCTGGTATAAATATCCACTTCAATTGGACAGAAATGCTTAAAATCGCCAAGCTGGGAAAACTGAGAAATTACTTTTCTAATTACAGCCAATAAATACAATACAAAGCGACGGAATAGAGCTATAATTAGTTGTTAACTGCAAGCATCTTCACCTAAGTATATATGTACATATGCATGTATGTATGTACATTCGAGCTTCTTGTGGTTATTATGTATTCACATTCGAATGTTTACAGCCGGAATGCCACAAGCCGTTAAATAATGTATAAAAGTGTCATTCCACATTTGGAGACAGCAACCAAAACAGCGAAATGACAAAACTTTGGAAATTTATAACCAAAACAGTAATAACAAACAATTTACACCTTTCCAACTCCATTAGCCTGCACGCACGCACGCACACCCAAACGATTTGCTTTTATATATTGTTGATTATTGTTGCTGTTGACAACCGGTTGCTCTGTTGTTTTATTATGCATTCTCATTACGATGAACAGTGTTTCTTAATTATAAGTTAGCCTCGGGGAGGGGGTGGGGAAGATGTTGTTGACTACAGCCGGCAGGCAAGCGAGAGAATTGCGAGTATCTACTCATTGAAGTGTGTTGACGCATTCATTTTCGAATTTACTGCCGCCACTCCAACAGCTGGCTGTTGTTGCTATTTGGCATTGCAACTCTCGGCTCGGCTGGGGAGTTCGCCGCTGGCTGCCAATTTTATTGCGTGCTGACCATACGTACTCCCACTCGCACACGTACACACACACACACACACTTACACATTCCAATGAATTTATTGCTGTTGCGGCAATTTGTTTTTCGCCTTATATTTTTGTTTTGTTTCATTTCGCAGTGTTTGCATTGTGGTTGGCGACGTAACTGTCGTTGTTTGTTGTGCTGCAGCTGCAGCTGCCGCTGCCGCGTTGTTTACCTCCTTTTCCGCGGGCGAGGCAAAAGTTTGCCTAATGAAAATTCCAAACAATGAAATGAAACTTTTCCAATGCCAACAACAACAACAACAACAACAACAACAACAACAACAACTAGGGTATAGAAGAGCAGCAACAGTTAGGCGGCTGTTTATAACCACAGAAAGCAACAGTAATAGGCAGTTTTACAAAACAACAACTGAATATTTCAATAAAAAAATTCTTTAACAAAATCGATATAATTGTTGTTGTTATTGTTATTCTATTTTTAGTCAAGTACCATTGCTCTGATTGCAAAAGTTTTAGTAACGCTTTGTGTCGGTTCACTTAAGTGAATGGTTGGTGGCGCCGATGGAGCACGTGGGGGGGGG
>NW_016158598.1:28252-37362 GCF_001687245.7 Rhagoletis zephyria
AGGGGGGGAGTGGGAGTGTACTCGATATCAATAAACAAACAGTAAACCATTAAAAATTCTAAAAACGCTTTTCTTTTTGTTTCTGTATACTTATACATAGTTAATTATTAGTATGGCTGGTAGGTTCTCCAAATGAGAGTTGATTTAATTAATAAACATTTCGTTGGCCACATCATTTTCGTAGATTTTTCACGCCGTTACAAGTACTCACTGTGATGAAAAAATCTGTTTACCAGTTTTTGATCGTCAAGCATCACAGCTGTTATCAGATGAAGGCCTCGCTTTACACTTATTGAGGTGTCAGATAAGGTCGCACTTAGGCGAGGTTAAGAGACTTCGCCACATAATTTCTTTCATTACATTCTTACTTAAGAGGAGCTTTGCATGGGGAACTTTACCACTGCGTTAGCTGCAAGTGACGGTGAGTACGACTCCAAAACAGAGCAGCATAGGCCGACAAAGTAGCTTAAACTTATTTCTTCTAAAGACGATAGAATGAATCACTGTTCTTGGGGAATACGATTCATAAGATCACTAGTTAGTATGCCTCCCGACCAGATATACATATCAATCATTCACTCTTAAGAGCGTCTTACAGGAAGGATTAAGAAACCAATTATTAACAAAGAAAATACGATTGCTTTTTTCCTACAGATTCAGGAGACAATACACAATCGAACCATTTCTCTGAAGAGCGCAACTATCGCCGGGGCTACTTGAATAATTGCCACGGTTAAGGTACAACTGAGCATGACGCTTCACAGATCTCAAGAAAAATGCGGAGTATAACATGTTTACTAATTCTTCCATTTCCATTCAATTATACATACAAAGATTAAGGGATAGGAAAATGTAAAAATTAGTCTCAACATTACTTGACGAATTCAGAAGGTAACAGGCAGGCCCAAGTCTTCATTTGAGAAATATCAGCCAGAATATCCAAACCACACCTTAACTCCAGTAGGGGCAGATTACATCTGTCAACCTTGAGTGTAGTACATTTCCTAAATAAGGATATTTATTTGGAAGGACTTGACCTGAATGACACTTCGAAATAAGACATACTTAGCTAGTTCTCCCACATAGATATTTGAATCAGTGAAGACCTGCAACCAAATAAATGTTTGCTACGATAGATCAACTCTAATCGCAGTGGCCAATTCTCTTCTCTAAAAATAGTTGTATCAGAGTGGTTATTGACTCAATAAGTCTCATTTTTAGATATTAAACAATTGGACAAGCTAAATCAAAGTCGGGAATTTTTATATGCAAAGTTAGCAGCATAATAGCCGAATTCACTTAAATTTCTTTCCAAAGTTCCGACCAACAAAAATCCTTACTCAATTCCCCTTAGTTAATGCACATTTTACTTTCCTACCATAAATTATGATGATGATAGATTTATGAGAAATAAATATCTCGGTAGACGACGTTGTTTACACTTCGTAAGTGAAATCATTTCCATGTTGTTTTGATTGCACCCCCTTTCTTTTTTATAAATCTAACTCTCAATTCAAATGCACTCAACTAAAATTAGCTAAAATCTCTAACTGAAAAAATTTATGACGCCTTCTACAAATCTACAACTTTACCGTTATAAGCAGCAATAAAATAAATAAATTTGACAATTTAACGCTGCAAACACACACCGCCATTGCCATATTTCATTGCGCTGTTTGTCACATTTTATTAGATTTTAGATTTCATGCTACCGCCGCCAACAGAAGCTATATACTTGTTACAGGCAGCGTGCGGTATTCATAAGCTGCTGAAGGTAGCAATAAAAGTAACAGCCACCAACAAAAAAAGGAAAGGAAGCACAAAAGTAATTGCATTGCAACTTATCAAAATATTTTGGCACACTGCAACCATCGCACGAACCACAGACCCGATGGCATACAAAACGCTTTATGTGTGTACATACATACGCACATATATTTCTGAAGTAAGTATTAGCATAATACATCCGGTAGCAGCGCCCACGTTCACTAGCACTAAAGCTCTGAATTTACTTCCAAAGAAGTGGCGGACGTGCCTTTGAGATTGAGCTTTTTAAACAGTGTACAGTGACGTTACAAAAATTAGCATCAAATAAAACACTAAAACAGTAAGTGAAAAGATATAACTGTAGTTGCCAGAAGTTGCAAGATTTCACATAAAAAATGTTTGCTGCTAAAATTTTATAAAATCTCTAACTATCATCTGTTCTGTTATTTATTAAACAAAACGGAAGGAGAGTCTGCATTTTCATATTAATAAGAGTAACATATCGACCTTAGTAGATTTCGAAAAGATAAATAAGAGACAACTATATAAACAAAAAAACAAAAACATTATAACAGCTCAAAAGTATACTAGTATAACAATAACAGTAAAACAGTATAATAGTATAAGGTTGTAAGGTTACATTTCCATAATAAGTTAGCAGTTTAAAAGGTTAACGATGCGCCAGTATAAAAAGTATAAAAGTTTCGACGTAAAATATTAAAAAAGTATGATAACAAAGCAGTTAAAAGTATATTATTGTTACATATACATTACTGTATGCTTCTAAGCTTTGGACAGTTACTTCAATTTTACAAATTTATAACAGTTAACTACGCTGTGGTCAAAAAGAGAGTACGTTTTAATAAGTAATTTTCTAAACACTGAAGTCCCTGCAACTAAAAAACACTTTATAGGCATACGAATGCGCCTTCTAACCCCTTGCACGCTAAACGAAGGAGCCCAGTGTGTACTAAATAGAACTCAAATAAAGAAAGTGAAATGTTTACATAAACTTACAAACTCGTACACACAGAAATGCGAGAACAGCCGAGCTGGCAGAACAAATATGAAGTCGTTCGCCCAACACACTTCACCTGTGCAAAAACGAAAAAGAAAACAAAAAAAAATATTTTGTAAACAGACAGGCGCAAATGCTGAGTCTATGAAAGTTACAACAACGCAAACACACACAGAAAACTCCCACAGACAGTAAGTGAGTTAAGTGAATTTCGCTGAAATATGAACTCAACGTGCCACTTTGCATAATTTATCCACTCATCCTGGCACCACTGCCAATGCAGCCGTTTTAGACAAATTTCCCAAAACGATTTTGGGGGGCGTTGGCGTGGGCTGTGCGGTAGAGAGTTTGGGAGGTTAAGAGGCAGACCTACGGCAAACTTAAATTTTGAGGTCGAGCATTTCAATCGAGGCGCCACACATACGCCTTACGCCTTGGTGCTCCTGCGCTTTGTAAACTGGCAAGCGAGATGCTGGTGTGCACGCGCGCCGGCCTCCGCGGCGTATGAGTAACGTGCAACTTGAAGTTATCCGGCAGCCAAAGCACAGGCCGGCCGGGTCGCAGAGTTGGAAAATTTCCACTTTAGGCTAGTTTTGTTAGTTTAACAGGCTAATTTCAGGCAAATACAAATTTGTGTGCGAGGCATTTCTCCGGCTGACGTAAGCGGCTTAGTTTAGCTTTTTTTTTGTTTTTTTTTTGTGTACATATATGTATATTGAGGAGATTTGTACGCGTAACTTGGAAAGTTTCCAATGCTTCTCGGAGTGTTATGGTTATGGCGAGTGAAGTGCTATTCAAGTACTTGAATGAGTATGGAGATTTTGATTTTATTGCAGCTGTGACAATTATTCATATTTTTAAGACGTACTTACAATGTACATTGTTTGCGGCTTGTTGCTCTAATTTCAAAACTATGTAGCATTTTTAACATCCGAGTATTTTTAAGTAGAACGAATATATGAAGATTATTTATTTTATTTTATTTCTTGCCTACCTCAAATCTTCTTCAAGAAGCTAATTATAAAATTTGATTAAATTGTTATTGATCCAACCAAAATAAAATGGCTGACTATTCACATATATGTACATGTATGGCCTAAAATTTTTTTAAATATCATCAAAAAAATAGTTTCTTAAACATATTGTCAAACCTTTCTGGAAAACTTCAATTCGCACTTATTACATTTTCCGTATTTCTAATTCCTAGTGTGTGTTAATTCATGACGTTTGTACTGAAAGTTTCACACTTCGCGTAACAAAAAGATGAATATTTTCGAAACTAGTGATTGGATTGTATTTCTGCATAATTGCCTTTTTATAGTAGAACCAAATTTTTTGTTAATAAAAATAACAAAATTGTTTATAAAAAGTTAATGCAGTTGCTTTTGAAGAAGAAAGTATCAATATTTATTAAATTACTGTAAAATTCAACATTTTCTGTAAAAATGTCGTTTTCAAAAATATACAAATACAGATTTTTAATTAGACAATTGTTTAATGAATTTTACGATAGTAGGATCTTACAGGATTTGCAAAATCTCTTCCGGTATATATAACGCCCGTATTATACTTTTTTTTATTCCAGAAATGCATACTGCGGTTTTTTCCAAAATACTGCATATATTACTGTAATGTAAAAAAAAAAATAAAAATTGGGCGAACACATCTTGCCCGGTTTTGACTGTTTTCCTTTCGTTTGCTTAGTGTTTATTAATTGTTTAAGTCTATTAAAAATTTCACAACAGCAAAATTTTTACTCACAATTTTTAGAAGAATTCCAATATGCAGTTTTGTAGCTGATTAATAATCAGCTGGAAGTTTCATTAGTCTTAGAATTCGCGTTGATTTTTGATTATTTTTATTTTTTTGCCGGCGGTATTAATATTTTCTTCCATGCAAAACAAAATATCGAATTTATGTGCTCACTTCAAACTAGCCGAAATTATCGAGAATCAGCTCCGTGCTTTTTGTTAATAATAAGGAAATAAATATTAATTTAATTTTTATTCGCCCCCAAAAACCAAAGCAAATTTACAGTCTCCACCTTTTCTTGCGGAATGGCTAAATTCAACCACACTCATTTACTTCGACTAGTTAACGAAATTTCATATAAACATATACAAATTATTTCCATAAGCCCTGTTAGATAATTCCACATCCTTGGTGTACCTACTTATCGGCTAATACTAAAACACCTGCCACTCTGCAAGTGCCAATTTGCGCCATTTTGCTCACACTTACATACTTATGCGTATGAATTCGCAATGAGTTTACGACTCACAAATGTAACTAGCGGAAAATATTATCCGTTCTACTCCGAGCAGCTTAAAGTCACCTCGTTAATGGCTGCGATTGCCGTCTGCATCATCAATGACAGCGGGTGTTGACACAAACATGGCATTAAGTTAATGTGTGGATCAGTGATGAGCACGAAAAATTGACTACAGCTTTTTGCAAGGCACATAGCTCGCACATAGCTCACACACAGGTGGATATATTCTTAGGGATTTCATCGTATTTGGAGGTAAATCGCTGAGCTTAACAAAGCCGACTTGCAATGGACATTCCTTTGCACTCTACATAACTATGAAGTAGAAGAGTTTGGAGCTGATTTGGATGCTTTTCATGTGGTTGAAGGTTGAAGCGAGCACTATAGAGACGTTGTTGTTATCATGTGAAACTTTTCGGCTCATTTATTTGTTAGTTGACATGCAGCAAATGCGGTGCGAAATTGACGTTAATGCTGGCGGCGGCTTTTTCTCGTTTTCATGCTGATTGTTGTGTGGGGAGTTATGATGGAAAAATAACAAGATAGTTATATACAAAGCAAGCTTCAAGAAAACGTTAAATTGTGTGGCAAGACAACACACAACAATTCATTTACGAATAAGAACTACGCGTCCTGGTCAAATCGCACTGGGAGCCTAGGGAACTAAGCTGAAAGAGTATTTTATCTATTACCTCAGACAGTTTCACCCTCTTTACACTCATTCATTTTTCATGCTTCCACCAATGGCACCAATATTCTGAAAATTTCATTCATTTTACTTTTAGTCATTAATTTTTGTAATTTCCCCAACATTCAAGCCAAAAAGTAGCCAAAATTTATGTTACATTCACTACTTTCATTTTTTGCATTGTTTTTGCTGTTGGTGCTCTGCCTGCCAGCGACAGTTGACAACAATTTAATTGCAATCATCGGTTATTAGCACTGACCGGGGCGGCCAAATTAATTATGGCCACACAAACGTTGCCACGACTTACGATAACTGGTGGCAGCCGACAAGAATTATACAGCAAAAACAATGTTTGCTTATATGAATGTATGTTGATGTGGCCATGATAAATGCACCACTTTACAAACAAAAACAAAAAAGGGTTCAAAGTATTTTTGCAAGGCAATTTCGAAACTTTTTTTTACCAATAAAGTTTTTTTTTTAATTTTGGACCCTACAGCCATAATGTTTCTGGGGATCGCGAAGTGGAATCATATCAGTAGTTTCTTCACCGCTGCCCTTTCTTACAAGACTAAGGATTGAACATCCCCGATCATATTTCGAAACTTTTTAAGATGGATATCAGCTGCCTACGAAACTTCAGTTTTATTGATTGATTGCAAACGCCTCGGCGTTAATAACAATTGTGCCAAATATTTATCATAACTGGTGGTAACCCTACTGAAAATAAATTTTAGAGCAGGATGTTTTTTGATATACATGTTTTAATGCACAGATGGCAACACTATGCAAAAACATGTGTGTTTTAAAATCATCAGCAGACTGTGCATAAAACATATAACAAAAAAATATTTGCCATAAAAACAATAGTTTCGACACAATGGAAATCATTATCGCTCACTAAAGTGCGTAAGTATATGTTTGTATGTAGACTTTGGCATGCACATGCAGGCATAAAAGCATCTAAACATATTTGGAGTGTAATTAGCTGCAAAAACCACAAACAATTTAACAGGTTAAAGTTGAGCTTCGCACAAAGCCAATTATCATAAGCGAGTATGTATGTACTCCTATGTATTTATGTATGTATTTTAGAGAGCTCATTCGCCTGGCAACATTTTCCTGCTTAGTCACACCCTATGAAAGTCAGGGCGTAACATTGGGCATATAGATATATATATGTAACTGATTTATAAAAACCCCGAACAATGGTAATGAATTGGTGCAACATGTGGTAAACAACAACAACAAAAACAGCAATGACAATGTTACTAAAAATTGAATGCAAATTAATCGTCTGAAATGCTCTGAAACACCAACACCAATACATACATTTGTGCGTTTGTGTGTGTTTACCACAAGCTTGCTTGCGTACACCATATTTGAGTGAAAGCTATTGCAATTAATTGCAGGCGAAAATAAATGCATTTATGTGCGTGTGTCTGTGGTCGAGCAACATTTATATACATAAATACATATGTGTTTTGTATATGCAGCATCCCAAAAAAAAAAAAACAAAATACATTTGCGGTAAGCTTACTATAAATTTACATCAGCAAGCCCGACATTCGCTAAGTGTTTACTCGAAATACTGAAATTAATTTGCTAACAACTGGCAATTCAATAAAAGTGATCCCATGTTTAACAATTGTGATTTTACGGCACCGACCATAGGATTGCCGTAGCCGAATGCGTACGAGCTAGCTTAGCGATCCGAAGATTCGAATCACAAAAATTATTCCTTTTTTAAGAACACAAATTTATTATATCCTATCTGATTTTCGTAATTATTAATACCATTTATAAATACCATAACTTTTATTTTTCGTTGAATTTAGTTAGAAAGCTTCTCTCCTATGAAGGAAACGCTTAAAAGCGTTTTATTTTATTTTGATACCTAGCTATGGTGAATCGATCCCGGGACTTGCTGAATGATGGTATGCATATCTATAGCCAGTCGGTTACATCAGCATTGCTGTAAACAGCAAAAATTTTCAACTTTTATAATTTCAATTGAAATTGTTTTCAAATATCAAACAAAACACCAACAAATTGTAAAAAATTTGGAGATGTTTAAAAAATTAATATTTCACAAACTAGTTTGGAAAATATTGATTAATAAACGGGCTCACTTCAATATTTATTGGGTTGTATCATTAGCGCACACAAGGGGTGGGGTTTTGGGGTTCAAACGCCTCCTAAAGCTAATAACCTCAAATTCAAACTGTATCTTAAAGCTTAAAATCCAGCTCTCAAGAAAAATCACAAGAAATATTTTTTTATTTATTCTGTTGATTGAAAAAGCACTTTGCTTTTGCTGTAAATTTTCTTAAAGAAATTTGTACATACATATACGAGCAATTTTTCTTGAGAACTGCAAACTGATTTAAGACATTTTGATAGAATAAAATTTTTTTCCATTTCTCTTCTGAGAAATTGTGAGAGTTACAGGCCTTTTTCAACCTCCGTTTACTTTTATATAATTTTGCGTTACGCTTGAAGCTGCTTGTTTTTTTCTCATAAATTTTTAGTTTTTGTAAATACCTAGCCGTTCAATATTTGAATTCCCGATAATTATTTTTTAGTTCAACTTAGCATGACCAGGGACCCAAACTACTGCCGATATTGAATTAAAAATTTTGTGAATAATAATGAAGCCCAGTAGCAGCGGGCGTAATCTGCTTATTATACTTTAAGCATTTTTTATCTATTTATTTTTTTTTATTTTTTACAAATATACTTCTTTCCACTATTTACTTTTAAACAAAGTTAATTGCGAACTAATTAAAATTCCGTTTGTTCTGGCAGCTGTTCCTGGAAAAAAAGTAAGCACACGTACGCGTATATAATGGAACAAACACATGCATACAAACACATGCATACATGTGTGTACATAAGTACATTTTCTACGTATGTATTAAAACCATCAGCCGAATGCAAGTGTGCTTTATTGTATTTTTTTCGGGCAGAAGCCAATTTGTATATGTAAGTGTGTTGGCGCGTGTGGCTTGTTGCAAGTTTATAATCCACCACATCCTTCACAGTTTCGGATAAATTAAAAATTTAATTTCCCGCTTGCAAATAACAAACAAAATCTCACACTCGCTCGGCGCTCATCAAGCGTATACATAACCACCGCCACCGTGGCAGTTGCCAAAAAGAGCCCTGCAGGGAAATTCCGAATTTGTGCAGCAAATTTGTAGTTCTTTATCGCCAAAAACGAAGCAATCCGATAGTAACTAGAACAACACCAATTCAAAAGCAAGATTTTTGACGTAGAATACGTCTTACCTTAAGGTATGGGGGCTATGTTCAAATGTTGTAGTTGTAATTTTTAGAGCTTGCACGAGAACTAATAAAGCGATTTC